>NC_054704.1:59879366-59904366 GCF_016097555.1 Gigantopelta aegis
CGATTATAACCTTTGTTTTTTTTAACCGATTTGTGTTAACATTGTCGACGAGACTTGCGTCAAAACAGCAAAGGTGTATACTATTGTACTAAAGGCTTTGCTGGAAAAGAGAAGTGATTCCGAGTATGCAGTTATGCTTGAATACTTTAGAAAACATACTGACTTACAGACTATCATTATATGCAATATTATCCAGATACAAAAATACCTTTTGTTTTATTTACTAACACCACTAGAACACATTGATTTCAAACGTTTGGTAATTCTAACACGTCTTCAGACGAAAGCCGCTACATTTTATATTAGTAGCAAGATACTTTCCCACAAACCGGACAGCACATATCATGGCCGTTGTCTATACTAATCGTGGAACCCCCCAAAAAAACCCCACACAAATATTTTGTAACTCATTAAAACATATTTAAGTAATAATAAACATTTTATAACAAGATGTTAACACATTTATGACTCATTTTCTAATTATGAATCGTTATAAACTTACATTTGACCTTGGAAGGGGTAAAAACTTATGCTAAACATATATTTTATACCTCTTTGGAAAGGTATTCGAAAGCATAACATGATAGGAATGGTTTCGTATTGAATTTTAAAATTAATATTTTATCTTTATCTACGTGAATTATGTTCATCATCAACTATTTTCCAATACGATTCTCAATATAAAAGCACAATTTTAAAACTCTGGGTCTGGGTATCGTGTTTGTTTGTGAACTTGTTTTACCAAGTCTATATATTAGATGTCATATCTGATAAGAGAATCGACTTCAAACATAAAGTGAACACTTTCCAAAAAGAGAACAAATCTGAGATGGACTACTGGGCAAATAAAAAACACTGTTCCTATCGCAGAGGGGCATCATATTTAACAGCGACCTACTCATTTCCAGTAGCTTGTTATCAAGGTTGTCCACCTAGGTTGTGATCCTAGATATATGTAGATAGGATTTTAGGTGGCAAACAAGAAATCAGTCCCTTAATGAAGACTATCTAAATATCACCTGAAAGATTACAAAGTTGAGCATAATAAACATTAAAAGTGTGCAACAATATATACACTCAAAAATCAAAACAACAACAAACAAACAAAAACAAAAACAAACAAAAAGACAAAACCCCCATCAAAACCCCCAAACAAACAAACAAAAATAAACAACAAACAACAACAACAACAACAAAGAAAAACACCCCCCCCCCCCAAACAAAAACAAAATAAAACAAAACAACAAAAACACAGTAATCGTTGCTACACATTCAGTGATAACTGAAACATGTATACAATTTAAAATGCTGTAGTATAAGCATGATTTAAGTTTAAAAGTGAAGAAATGCATTTCAGTGAACAGAGATATTTGAGCAGGAGCTGATTATCCGGGAGACTGACACATGGAAACCTGCCTGGCTCTGCTGGGTGCTAGTGGAAGGTTAGGTGCTATTTAATGGTCACCCTGGAACGCCTATCACAAGACTATCTTAAAGTTCCGCGCCATTAAACTCGTTAACTACAGGCTAATAGGGTGGCCGTCATATTGAGTCCCTGACTTGACAGCCTCGAGTCAGCGAGCCGTCTTCTTCTAGAGCACAATTGTGAAATTCTACCAGACGTTTTTCCACCTCATTTCCTTTCAACATTGACCCACTGGCCTCGTATAATAAGCCATCAAACACCTGCAGCTTTGTGACAGTCGTATATAAACAAAGTTAACTGGGTCGTTTCGAAAATAAAACCAATGATTTAGGACTTTACTGGTACAGCAAATTTTAACCTGTATTTGGTCTATTCTGGCTTCTGTGTGAGTGAGGGTGTGGGTAATTGTTGGCATGTTTCCATCAGATAACTGTTTATGCACGCCTGTCGTGGATACAACGTCTGACTTCCAGAGAGTTCTGTTCGAGACAGGAATCTGGTTTCTCACACTTGATGTATAATTAAGTGTAAAGTAAGCTATCGTGAAGTTATTCCCAGTAACACAATTATACATTCTATTACATGTATTAATAATAAAAGCTGTTATAGTATGAAATAGAAATATTAAATATAACTTCCGAATGAATGAATAAATGAATGAATGTTTAACAACACCCCAGCACGAAAAATACATCGGCTATTAGGTGTCAAACTATGGTAATATACCTTCCGAGTATCATCAGAATACATTTTATGTTTTACAATACAAAGGAAGGGCAGCTAGTGAAGTTTGTTTCCAATTAGCTGACGTCACGAGATTATCAGGTTGCTAGGGTCTGCAGGTCGTTGGAGCAATTAAGAAAACTAAAGAAAAGTTAATCATAAGTATCTCTGAATGCACCTCAGAACAAATATGATTCAAGATCATATCAGTAGGCACCTGTCCTACGCCTAATGACTCATGTCCTTTCCGTGTCAGTTTGAATCATTATTCACTATATTACCATTCACCCCAATATATATTCTCTCAGACCATCATGAACTCCTGTTACTTAATGGTGGTACGTTTATCGCTATTGGCAAAATAAAGCAATCTTACAATTTCTGTTTAACTGAAAATCACAATTAAGTAACAACAAAGTAAACACGACAGGACACGTGCACGCGTGACTCACTGTCGTCCGCAAAACTCGGTAAATGTTGTGTACGTGGTAAATATCCAGACAGTGATACGTCAGTAACACGAATATACATATACCAGACTCAACTAGTGAAACATTGCTGGTTGCTAGTTTTAAAAGCAAATAATATATCAAACTGAAACAATAGATATATTCTGTTAGGTTGCTACTAGAAGTATAGTATCCAGTATTAATAAAAATATCATATATATCGTACCGTGAATAGTGCAATATTGCATTTGGTTGTGGGTTTGTTTGTTTTTTGTTTGTTTGTTTGTTTGTTGTTGGTGTTTGTTGTTGATGTTTTTTTCCTTTCTGTAATGCCTACAGGGATACAATAACGGACTGTTATTATCAAGACTGACAAACCCACTCGGAATACCTCCAGCCGTGAAGGCATTTTACACTAGACGTGTGTCGACTAAAAACACATCTTAATATAGAAGTAAAATAATACAGTTGAAAAGTGATAGTTTGCTGCGTGTAATCTGTCAGATCAGCTATAATCTCACAAAAGGGCTCCGCATCACTGGCCTGAACAGGTCACTGGGATGCCCGCGCCTCAACGGGTAACTTCTAACACACACGGTAGGCGAACCAAGACCAGTGTATAGAACACAGCGCGTCGCAATACAGAACATTAAAGTGTGTTTGAGCCTGCTGTTTTACATAGTTATGTTTCTTTAGTTTCTGCATTACTCCATTGGATATTAGCAAAAATAGGGCCTTATATAACATCTTGTTCTGAATGTGCACGTTAAACACCCTGAACTGTGCCTTATTTGTCACCAATAGTGATTACTATATTAATTTCGTTAAAAACAACGTTTAAAAACCACCACGTAAATCGATACAGCAAGTTGAGTGTCACCTTTTATTTCGTTTTACTGTTTGATATCATGCATACATCCGCTTAACGTTAACACGCGACCACTGACTTCAGTGCAGATTCGGAGTTGGGGCATATGTGTCTAGACTGATATTCCAGCTGTGCTGATAGTCCCACCAACATCGGGAGCAGGTTCAACCATTCTTTGTAGATCTTGCGTGACTAATTCTTTAGTTTCGTAAACCTGTGCCGTGTCTCCGTGTCATGATCACAGAGTTGGTCCCATCATGGCTGACAAACCTCTATGCAGCCAGTTATGGCTCTCGGTTGATGACTGGAACAAAGTAAGCGAAATACATTGACAAGCTGCCAAAAGCTTTCGTGGGTTTTTTTGATGACGAGTCTCTGTCTTGTCATATTATACAGCTTCAGCTGCAGAAAACAGTATAGTACCATGCTGTTCGCGAGATATTTAACTTGAAAATAGTTTCTGCGACACACCTATCATTGATTCGTCCAAAATGTCCGCTTAATGCTTGTTCATTGTTTTCCCCCGTCCCAACCAGTGTCCCACAACTGTTACATAAAAAACCGTAGTATGTGTCGTTCTGTCTGTAGGGAAGTGCATATAAATGATCTCTTGCTACTAATACAAAATATAGCGGGTTACCGTTAAGATTATATGTCAGAATTATGAAATGTTTGCCATCCTTTCTGTCCGTCTCTTTCTCTCTGTTACGAGGCCGGGTGTAATTCAGTGGTATTGCTCTCATGAGATGGGAAACATTTGGGCTTTCCCCCCGTCTAAGCCTGTGCCCCACTACTGGCACGCAAATGGCCGTGGCAAGAGCTAACTTGTCGATGGGAAAATGCAGAACCTAGACACATTTCGATTAACATAGAGTTTGCTGATATTTTACATACAAAACACTCGTGACGAATCTTCTATATATGCCATCGAATTGTATATATAAAATCTCCTTTTTTTGAAGCAGGGATGGCGGCAACTGCTAGAACAGTAAAGGATTACAAACTGTACATGCACTTTTGCCTTTAATCTATGGACTGCATATTGATTTCTTGTAACAGTTCAGGTGTAACTGTCTACCTTGGCTGTTCCAATATTTTTCCTTCATCTCTGTATTAAAATGAGATTAACCTAAACAATTTGATGGCAATTTGTTAAGAAACGGTTTTGATTTGTATTCAATTTTGTTTTTTAAAGTTTGAAATCAGGATTTTTTTATTGTTGATATGTCTAATATAAATCATGTTACAGATGTTCTAATTTCCTCTTTTTTTGTCTTCCCTTTAACTTTAGGGTGTTATAGATTAGCAACGAAGTATCAGAAATTTAAGACATCGATTAGTTTTCTGAGCTGTTTGACACATGAAAAATGCAGGTTCTTAGATTTAGTTTTGACATAACACTTCCACTCAGTCCACGCTTATTCTACTTTGACATCGTGCTTCTCATAATAATTGTCGGTTGACAACAAGACACGTTTGACAGTTAATTTGGTGTAAAACACAACCATTTTGAATGTAAAGGCTAGTGTGCTATATCACAATAAAAGTTGGGGGAGTACTTTTTTGTGTTTTTTGTCCGTTTAAAAAAAAAAAAAAAAAATATTAACCCCAGAAACATATGGTAGTGTCAGGGTTGGGGTCCCTGATATCACTACCTTACAGTCGTGTTAATATAAACAAAATATTATACATATGGTACATTACAACAGTATAATTAAACAAGGATACATAAAGTAATGATGTAATTGTGTGGGGTTAACAGTGAAGTTAGAAGTAAAGAAAGAAAAAGGTTTAGAGGGAAAAAAGAAAGGAAGAAAGGAAAGAAGGAAGGAAAGAATAGATGTTATGATAAGATTTTGAAATAGAAAATATTAAATTTTGTATTGTAATAAACAGAACAATATATTGCTGTCTTGTTTTCACCAAGGTGCCCAATATTCTTCATATTCTTTAAACTGACAATGTTTGTAAAATATATATTTCTTAATTTGTATTTGTTTATAATGTTTAAAAGCATTTTGCTTCTGTATATTTAATATGTAACATTAATAATGAGACAAATAGCAAATACCATTATACGTTTGTTGCTGTTTTAAATTCCAAACAATACTGTCTGTTTATTAATTTGTATATGTTCACCACTTTTCAATATCGCTAAGACTTTAGAATAGTCACAGAATAAATGTTTCTGACTGTATGGCAAAACTCACATATATTTGATTCTATATATTTTATTTTATAAAGTAAAGTGTTTGTTGTTATTATTCGATGTAAGATTATATATTGAAACCATAGTAAAGTTGTGACTTTTATACATAGAAATGGTAAATTATAGACTGTTTTCCACTCTTGTGAAGATAATATGTCACCTAAATTTTAATGTTTCCGTTGGGAAGATGGCACTATTGTTGATTGGCTTAAAATGTTGTAAAATTTTTGCACCCTTTTGTAGTTTTAATGCACAACCCCAATTTAAAAGGAAATATAGGATTGATGGTTATTACCTGCTGATTTTTTATAATTGACTTTATCTCATGGGTAAAGCTTTTAACCGCTTTTATTAAAGATGCAAATTCTAAAAAGTTCGATCGTGTTTGAAATTTAATTATGAATGCCTTATAGTTTAAAAATTGACCCTGTTCATCCATTAGATCTTGTATAAATATGAAACCATTTTTAATACATGTGTTTCTGGTCAACAGTTATTTTACTGTTATACCATTATTATTATTTCATCAACAGCAAAGGGCATCGAGACTGGGGGGCACGATAGTTGGACTGTCTGGGGGTGTCCTGGGTGGGGTGGGAGGTATTCCACCGGAAATAGGTTAGGTGCCATAGGGCATAGGCGGTTTCGGCCGTATGGGGAGTTAGGTTTGTCCGGGGGGGGGGGGGGGCTGTCTCCCTCCCCCCTCGGGTCCCACCCCCACTTAGTCACACCGAAGTTCCCAATATGATTCGTGCCCTTTTTTCTTACCCCACCTACTAAATAAACTTCCTTCTTATTTTTAACTCTTTTTGGAATGCGCACATAAATTTGTAAAAATTACCTCTTTTATTTTTAGTATAATGATAAAAATTGCCCCGGTAAATTGTCTGCCCCGGGTTGGGTCCCTGGTCTCTCAGAGATCGAACCCTGGTATATGAGCATGTTAAAAACTTACGGAACGGAACTGTTAAGGAATGTCAATCACTGGAAAGGAATGTTAATCACTGGAAAGAAATGTCTGTCACGGGTAAGGAATGTTAATCACTGATAAAGTATGTTCATCACAGATAATGAATATCCAACACTGATAAGGGATATCCAAAACTGTTAAGGAATGTTAATCACTGGTAAGGAATATTAATTCTTCATCTCTGGTCTGTCGGGTCATCTTCTTCTTAGTGTGTCTGGGTCGTTAATTTTCTTCTATCTTTCTTTAAAAAATTCTCTTTTTTGTTTTCTTTCTTTCTTTAAAAAACTTTTTTCCCCGTATTTAACCAGCTTTTATTCTAAAGATTTTCTTTTGATAGAGCTTCATATTATTATGATGAACCACTCTACTAGCATACATGGAATGTTTCTTTATTTTATATAAACGATCTGTTATTCTCTCTGTTATCAGGTATAGTCCAGTCCATCTCTACTGTAGTTTTGGTGATATACCTTTCTGTTTCTTTTTATTTACCAACCAAATGGCATCACCAACTTTGTATGTATTATGATGCACTTTGTGGCTGTATATTTTCTTTTGTCTGCTATTAGACACGAACTGTTTCTTTCTAGCACATTCATGCACTTGCCACTTGAACACAGTTATAAATAGATAAATAATATCAAAGCTATACTTGATAATCTTGGCATGTCAGACACATGGATGTACCGAAACTTTCAATCCACTAAAATATTAATAGAACAAATAAAATTAAGGCAGCATGACCAGTACATTCAAAACTGGAACAGTCATAAAAATATATCTTCCAAAGGAAAAAATTACAATATCATTAAAGATAATCTTAGCTTAGAAAAATATTTTAACATTTTACCCGAACATATCTGGTCCAACCTTATTAAATACAGAACTGCGAATCATTACCTACCGATTGAAACCGGACGATGGAATAATATCCCTTTAGAATACAGACTTAGCACACTTTGTGAAACGAACGACATAGGTGACGAATATCATTACAAGTTTATATGTAATTTTTTCACAGATATCCGCAAACTACTTTTGAAACCATATTTCTGTGTTAAACCAAGTACACTGAAGTATAATGAATTAATGAATACCCACAGAATTAGTTATCTAAAAAACACATGCAAACTAATAAAAGAAATCATGAATAAATTTAAGAAACCGTAAGTAGCAAACATATTACATATTATTTACTACATCATAAGCTATATTTATATACCATTGATAAAATATCTCATTTACTGATTTTTGCATTTGTATTATATCTGTACTACTACCAATATTATAATTATACTATTTTTGCTCCTGTAAACCATGTCCTACCATTGAACACATGTCCTCATATGCCGTAGAATACAGCCTGAGTGTAATAAATTCTTGTCTCGTCTTGTCTTGTCTTGCCACGTGTGATTTTTTAGGGCATCTACATAATCTTTTGGATAAAGAAATATGTCTTCTTCATCTGGCGAAGGACCATAAATCAAATCAGTTGGTAATGGCAGTTCTCTACCTATCATCATCATATTAGGTGTTAAACCTGTAATTGTATGGACGGAAGATCTTTATGCCATCATTACCGAGGGACGTTTTACGTCGCAATCTGTCTGCTGAGGTGAGATAATTTTTGAAAGCATATTTTCCAATGTTCTGTTTAATCTTTCAACCAACCCATCACTTTCTGGATGGTAGGGCGTCGTTCGAGTTTTCTCTATTTTCATAATATTACAAAGGTTTTGGAAAAGTTCAGACTCAAACTGTTTTCCTTGGTCTGTGTGTATTTTGTTGTGTTGTTATTCCCCAGTAACAAATAAACTGTTCCAACAAAATCTTCGCTACGGTTGTGGCTTCTATATTTCTCATAGGATAAGCACATGTCCATTTTGTGAAGTAATCTTCGATTACCGATATATATTTGAATCCATTTTTAGTTCGAGGAAATGGACCTACTATGTCCATAGCAACTTTTTCAAGTGGAGCTTTAATTAACTGTTGCTTCAGGTTCCCTGTTGCTATTTTCTGTGGATTTTTTCGAGCTGACAAATTAAACACTCTTTGCACCATTTCTTGATATCTTCATCCATACCTGGCCAGTAGAAGTGCTCTTTAATACATGCTGTTGTTCGATCCACTCCTAAGTGACCAGCCACTAGGTTGTTATGTAACCTTTCTAAGACCTCGGTCTTCCATACTTCTGGTAATAAAAGTTGCAACTTCGTGAAATGGCCAGTTCCACTTGGTTGTTGTCTGTATAAAATACCATCGTACATTCGTAACTTAGCTTGTTCTGAATGTGCACGTAAAACCCTATGACATGACATGACGTAACTTATCCCACCGCTACCACTGTGACAAAATCCCCACGTCGTTGTTACGCGACTGTTGTGATAAACCTGCGCGATTTGTGATTCGTGTCGAGCGGCGGCCACTGTTACTCTCTTTATTCTGTACTATTTGTCTCTTTCCTGTACTACATATCTTTAATCTGTCTCTCTTTCCTGTACATTATTTCTCTTCTCTAATCTGTATTTCTTTCCTGTGCTGTATCTTTTTAATCTGTAATCTGTATCTTTTTCCTTCACATTACCTTTCTACACTAATCTATATTTCTTTCCTGTACTATATCTCGTTAATCTGTAATCTGTATCTCTTTCCTTCACATTACCTTTCTACACTAATCTGTATTTCTTTCCGGTACTATATCTCTTTAATCTGTAATCTGTATCTCTTTCCTTCACATTACCTTTCTACACTAATCTGTATTTCTTTCCTGTACTATATCTCTTTAATCTGTAATCTGTATCTCTTTCCTTCACATTACCTCTCTACACTAATCTGTATTTCTTTCCTGTACTATATCTCTTTAATCTGTAATCTGTATCTCTTTCCTTCACATTACCTCTCTACACTAATCTGTATTTCTTTCCTGTACTATATCTCTTTAATCTGTAATCTGTATCTCTTTCCTTCACATTACCTCTCTACACTAATCTGTATTTCTTTCCTGTACTATATCTCTTTAATCTGTAATCTGTATCTCTTTCCTTCACATTACCTCTCTACACTAATCTGTATTTCTTTCCTGTACTATATCTCTTTAATCTGTAATCTGTATCTCTTTCCTTCACATTACCTCTCTACACTAATCTGTATTTCTTTCCTGTACTATATCTCTTTAATCTGTAATCTGTATCTCTTTCCTTCACATTACCTCTCTACACTAATCTGTATTTCTTTCCTGTACTATATCTCGTTAATCTGTAATCTGTATCTCTTTCCTTCACATTACCTCTCTACACTAATCTGTATTTCTTTCCGGTACTATATCTCGTTAATCTGTAATCTGTATCTCTTTCCTTCACATTACCTCTCTACACTAATCTGTATTTCTTTCCGGTACTATATCTCGTTAATCTGTAATCTGTATCTCTTTCCTTCACATTACCTCTCTACACTAATCTGTATTTCTTTCCTGTACTATATCTCGTTAATCTGTAATCTGTATCTCTTTCCTTCACATTACCTCTCTACACTAATCTGTATTTCTTTCCTGTACTATATCTCGTTAATCTGTAATCTGTATCTCTTTCCTTCACATTACCTCTCTACACTAATCTGTATTTCTTTCCTGTACTATATCTCTTTAATCTGTAATCTGTATCTCTTTCCTTCACATTACCTCTCTACACTAATCTGTATTTCTTTCCTGTACTATATCTCTTTAATCTGTAATCTGTATCTCTTTCCTTCACATTACCTCTCTACACTAATCTATATTTCTTTCCTGTACTATATCTCGTTAATCTGTAATCTGTATCTCTTTCCTTCACATTACCTCTCTACACTAATCTATATTTCTTTCCTGTACTATATCTCGTTAATCTGTAATCTGTATCTCTTTCCTTCACATTACCTCTCTACACTAATCTATATTTCTTTCCTGTACTATATCTCTTTAATCTGTAATCTGTATCTCTTTCCTTCACATTACCTCTCTACACTAATCTATATTTCTTTCCGGTACTATATCTCGTTAATCTGTAATCTGTATCTCTTTCCTTCACATTACCTCTCTACACTAATCTATATTTCTTTCCTGTACTATATCTCTTTAATCCGTACTATGTATTTCTTTCCTGTACATTACCTCTCTACTACAATATCTATATTTCTTTCATGTACTATATCTCTTTAATCTGTTTACTTACAGCATAACGTTATTCGAGAGCATACAAATTCTAAAGATATCGGTCAAGACTAGTTATGCAATAGGCGAACTTGTTGGTCTATTTCAACATTTAAAAAACAGGGGGAAAATAGCAATAATAAACTCTGGATTGTATACTAGTATAAACAGATTTTATGGCTATACCATCACGGGGTGTTTTTTCGTCTTGAAACGAATTTTATATAAAAATTTATATTGAAATTAGTTTCCGGCATACTTCGTAATTCACTCGAATCATTTCGTATACCCTCGGCATAATCCCGAATGTTTTCAAATTCTTTTCAAATCACTGGCATGATTTTGCAAGTAAGGTTTTGATTGGTCGAATGAAAGGTCAACTGGACATGAGCTCCAACGGGCTGCTGTTAAATTCACATGTAATAGTGGAGCTAATTTAATTAGATTGTCATTTTAGTATTTAGAATTAAATTATGTTTTCATTAATAAGCTTTCTAATACCTTATATAGTTCATTTATTTATTCTTATTTACACAATTCTAAGTTTTATCCTTCCCCGTCACTCAGTTCGTCAACCGTCACTACGTCATGGAGAGGGACGTAACTTTAACGTGAACCTAACGCTGTGAAAATCTGTACCCACGCGTACCGAGTTTTCGTGGCATTAACGAAGAATTGGTTACTATTATAAACAAAGGAAACATACAGCTAATATTTTTTCACTAAGTTAAAATTCACTTACCCTACTATACTTTGCTACATAAAATCAATTCATCCCCGATGGAAATTGCCGACACATGATCACCGTCGAGGCCTCTGGAAAACCCGTCTGCATAATGACGTACCTATCAATTCGGGGTATACGTCATTCAGTCAATCTATGGCAGGCCAGTGATGGCAACCAAGTGGGAATTTCCGTAAAGAATCGAAGCACAAAATATGTTAGTCATTGTTATAATATAACTTATATTTAACATGTATCCAAACACACAAACGTCCAACGTAAATGTAACATATTTACAGGTCTGGTTTCTTCACACCTGCTCAAAGATACATGTATGTTTATTCTTCCTGCTTGCATGGCAAGCCATGACACGGGCAGAAAAACACGTCATGTCGTCGTAGACATCGTACATCACAGCAGTATTTTAAATGAACCCAGTGATTACAGTTTTGGAACATGCACTGTCCCCACATAGTAAATACCAGTGAAGTGCATCTTTTTAATTCAACTGGTTGAAAAAGCCCACAAACACAACACTTTTCGTCATCTTCAGTTTCCGATTCCGAGAAGTTGTCACTTGATATCAGCCCGTTATCAACTCCTGAGGGCCCTGGCCGCGGTGAATTAGATTTTTTGATTGGTGCTACAGCTTTTGTTTTTCTTGAAGAAACAACTTTGGGTTTTTTAGAGGAAGAGACATATTCATACAGTTGGGATGATACATCTGGCTCTGTAATTGGTTTTCCACCAACAACCTTGTGAACTGAACGCCTGGGTTTAGACTGATTGGGTTTATCGTGGTGTACAACTGGCAGGTGACTTGAAAAGAAATTGTTAACAGTGTTTCTGTCTTGTGGTTGAGAAATATCGGCATTGTTACTCGCAGTTTCTGTAGATTGTTCAGCTCTTCTCTTTTTGGCATACTGAACAGGTTTCAACAGAGATGAATCAATTGCTGTTGGGTTAAATGGATAAATCCCACTCTTCCTGAAAGCACTCTGAAGATTCCTGGGAGTCAGCGAGATGTCGTAAGCTCGACATGCAATAGAGCAGACATTGTAGCGGGTGAGAGTTCCAGAATGAGAACGTTGCCATTTTCGAGATTCATCAATGAAAACTTTAGAAAACGGTCCAAAACAACCCACATCCATCGGCTGAAGGATATGGCTTGTATGAGGTGGTAGAACAAACAGGATGATTCCATTCCGCACTGCAAAGTCAACCAAATAAGGTGAAATATGGGATCTGTGACCATCATACAACAATAATGTCTTCTTATCTCCACCAACTTTTGCGTACTTCGCAAAATGATCTACAAGCCATGTTTGAAATATGTCTGAATTGGACCATCCTGACTTACTAACAGTGCCATTCGTACCAATGGTGGCTCCTTCTAATAGTTCTTGGCGCATTCGAGCCCCAGGAAAAATGAAATATGGTGGGATTTGTTGACCCAGTGCATTGCCACACCCTATCATAGTGACTGTGGATGATCTTTCTGGCGTTATTTCAATTGGAACCTCGTCTGTAGATCCTACAACATACGGAGGTGCGTGAGTCATACTAATTCCCTTCTCGTCCACGTTATATATGTTTTCAGGAGATGATTTGAGGTCATACTTTTCAAGAATTGTCTCCAGTTCATCAAAGTATTTCGTTATGCTTTCCTCTGAAGTAGCGTAGGCTCGAAGCTCTGACAAGGATTTGGGTCGTCTCAACTTTAATTCTGGCCATCTTCCCATGAACCCATAAAACCACTGTAGAGAAAGAGAGTTGCAATCGTGTGGCCGTTTGTTTAAATGGGTGGCATAGTCGGTTCCAAGATTTAAAACCTGCGCTCTTGTGTAGCCATAGCCAACAGACGCCATCAACTTCAAATGTTCTGCCAGTTTGTTTTCTTCTTCCAAGGAAAACATTGGACCAGGTCCGGACCTTGTCGTGTCTGGGGAAATAATCCCGCATATTCTGTCTCTGAGTGTTTGTTCAGGAACGGAATACATCCTGGCAGCCTTATATACAGAAGTTCCCTTTTCAGTGACATCTGCATATGCATTTTTAAGTTGAGTAGGGCTATATGATCGATAGCGCTTTTTATGACGTGACGTGAAATCCTAAAAAAACACAAGGAATCAGATATAAGAGATAGCCCTTATGCGATTCCATAGTTTCAAAAATTGGCGAAAGCCACGTCATATATGTCACGTGATTATAATTTACAATAACAAGGTGGAGCAGACGATGCATACATTTTCATGTTACAGGTCTTGTACTAACTTCGGTACTTTATTTTGCTCAATGGTATAAAATGCATTTTGGTAAGAACAATGTATTTTACTTGTTTGACAATGTAGTTTAATAATGCTTACATTAATTGATGCAATCTTGAACATTTTGTTCTCCGGTATCCAGGGACGCTTTCTCTTGAGACACGTTCGCTAGGTGGCGCAGTACACATGAACTGTCGCAAGATATGACGTTTTTGGGAAATACCCCGAATTGGTGAGTACCACGAAATGGCAATCTATGTCTGTAATCTTTAAATACTTTTTCTTTATCTGTTCTGTGTGTATGTGCTGTATGATAATAGCGAGCACTTATGACAACTTAAACAGACTGAGTCCCATATGTAAGGAAAGTAAAATTTTGTCGAAATGTCACAACGGAGGTGAAATCGCGTTAAAAAAACAAAAATCGGAGTAAATCAGTAACAGATCCGCGACGAATGCGGAAAGAGGCCAACTAATCTTACTTTCGTAAATACTTTATTAGTAGGGGGTGACAATTGTGAAGAAAAACTAAATTTTGGAATTTGATTACGTCCACTTCAGGGATGATGCATTGGGCCATTTGGGAGATATTTTGTATAGGAAGTTGGTATCTAGCATGAAAATAACCCCCCACCCCGCGCAAAAAACAAATCTGCTGTATATGCACAGGGGGACGGTATTTAATTTAAAGCGACAAATGCTGTGGTGGGACCTTGGAATGATAGCATATATTGAATCCAGCACTGGTCATTAATACTCTCTGTGCATTATAGTCGCAACATAGTATTTGTACCCGTATCTAATTATCTTCATATTTTTCAAGACCGGCCTCGGTGGCGTCGTGGTTAGGCCATCGGTGTTCCGGTTAGGGTTTTGTCGATGGTGGACGTGTTTTACCTCGGCTCTCGTATTGAAAGTTTTGAATTGGCGTTTTCTACATTGTTAGTCTGTTTGAGTTGAGATTTTGAGGTTAGAGTAAAGATATGAGTGGAGGAGGAGACATGGAGAGAGAAGAAAAGAAAAAAATATCATACAAGAAGGAATGCACAGTTGTAATTGATGTTGGTGATAATAAGAAACTGGCGGCTGGTGAGTTGATTGACTTTTTGACAGAGCAAGTAGGGGATGTGATTCACGCCTGTGTTCCAAAGGGGCCTGATCGGTATGAGGTGACACTTGATGACGTTATTGAAGCTAGGATAATCTCGGAAAATGACTAGTTAGAATTAAACGGTCGCAAGATGAGAGCGAGACTGCTACATTCGGATAGTGTTGTGGTATCGTTTTTGCATTTGCCTGCATATATTTCTGATGATGAAATTGAAGAACGATTAAAATCTTTGAATATTGAACTGATTACTTCAATTTACAGAAGATTTTAGAAGGGTACATACATTGCAGACGGAACAAGGTATGTGCGTGTGAAATTCCCACCCAACATAAAGAGTTTACCGTATTCAATGAAATTCAATACAGTGGAGGGTGTGGAGTATTTCAAAGTGCTGCATGACAACCAACTCAAAGTATGTTATAACTGCATGTCGGATAATCATGTGATTAAAGACTGCCCCGATACTGTGTGTCATTTTTGCAAAGGAAAAGGACATTACGCGAGAAACTGCAATAAGATGTTTCTATGTGAAAGGTGTGGGAATAATGAGGATGAGTGTGTGTGTGTGGTGAGCATGAACATGGTAGCGAGTGGTTTGATGATAGTGACAGTGATAGTGACGGGATGAATGAAGCAGTCACAGCAAGATTGGCTACGCAGGAAAACCATGCTGAGGAGAAAAGTGTTAGTAAAGCAGTAACATCAGAATTGAATTCGGACAAGCCGTACATGAAAACAAGTGTCTCAGTGACTGAAAAAGGTGAACACAAGGGAGTGAAATGGATCGCTAATTGTGACAAGAAGGACGAGGATACCATGGCAACAGACACTGACAATGGTCAACAGCGAAAGTTAAGGCGTCGGTCACAGCTGATCAAACGCTCAGCCGACGAGACGATTATGAATACTGTGGTCACCAGAAAACAAGAGACGAATTGTGCGTGCAAAAGGTGTGGAAGAGAGACACTAAAAGAAGTATGTGTGTGAGGGTGTGGATAAACTTGGAACTATTAGCAATAGCTTATTTCATGACATTATTTTCTATACAAAGTTTTTTATTTTGTCTTTTAATGTCAGTTAATGTGTTTAACTCAGTAGTTACAAATTATTAAAATTAGAATTTATTTATTTATTATTATTATTATTATTATTATTTTATTATTATTTTTTAAAATGTATTTATTATTATTATTTTTTTTTTTTGGGGGGGGGGGGGGGGTGATGGGTGGCATGTATCTTTGTGTGGCTGGTGTTTTTGTTGTGTGTATTTGTGGTTTTTAATATGTTTTTGCGAATGTGTGTTACGGTTTATGCTATTAGGATAAATGTGAGAGTGGTTCTGGTTGTGTACGTGTGAGTTTGTGTTTATTTATTATCTTTTTTATGTATATGCATTTATGTATACGTGCAATATTAAGTTTGAGAAATAAAAAAAAATAAAAAAAAGGCCATCGGTCTACAGGCTGGTAGGTAATGGGTTCGGATCCCAGTTGAGGCATGGAATTTTTAATCCAGATACCGACTCCAAACCCTGAATGAGTGTTCCGCAAGACTCAGTGGGTAGGTGTAAACCTTTTGCACCGACCAGTGATCCATAACTGGTTCAACAAAGGCCATGGTTTGTGTTATCCTACCTGTGGGAAGCGCAAATAAAAGATCCCTTGCTGCAGGGCAGCAGCAGTCCTAATATACAACTTTGACCACCTGACAGAATTCCTGTGCCAGAATCCGCACATCAACAACCGCTTAGCCTGCCTTGTCAGAGAAGTGATAGAGCTTCCCTACCTGAAGGTGGTCCTTGTGGTGTTTGCCTGCCTGGGTGTGCACTTGGTGGAGCCCTTCTACGTGAATACCATAGAGAAAGGGGCTACCCATACTCAGCTCCGGGAGTTCTACAAGGGACTACACACAGGCTTGGGTCAGCCCATCAGTGATGACTTCACAGGGTTCATAAAGCCTGGGTGTTTGATGATTTATTCGCTGGTATAAAGCAGAACTACAAGGAGGAGGTCCTGAACGCTGTGTCTGAATTAGCTGAGGAGCATACGGAGGACGTGAGGAAGCTGGCCAACCTAATGTTGCCCCACCTGCAAACTGTCTTGACCAGGCAGAGGAGGGACTATGGTATTAATGAGGAGGCCTTTCCAATGGACTATCCAGTCAGCGACCAGGCGAGTAACATTGATGAAACCCCCGTGCACAACATTTGTATGGAGAGACAACGTGGCAATGTGGACTACAGACTGAGAAAGTTAGGAACATTGAATGCAGTCAGCAGGTCAATTATCTTACAGAAGATCCAGGAGCTGAGAGCTGGACAAATCCCTTCCTTCAGAGGTTTCAGAGCAGCAGCCCAAGCTAAACGGGATGTTGAACTCAACTGGAGTAAACATACAAAGGAGAAGTTTGAGAAGGGGGCAAAGCAGAAGCAGGAGATGGCTCAGAGAAATGAGAGGAAGAGACTGGACATGCTGGACAAATTGAAGTCCAGTGGTGGCCCCTTCACAGACAGTGGGGAAGTCAAGAAGTTCCTCGCGGATCCAACCCGGGATGACAACGCAAAGCAGCAGAGGATGGTGCTGGAGGTTCAGTTTGCCAGAGAGAGTACCACACTTCTGCCTAAAGTCGATCCTATCTTCCGAATCCAGATAACACTGCCCAGTGGGAAGAGCAGGAGGAAGACTGCGCAGGAGTTTGGAGATGCCCTCATGTCCCACCTGGGAAGGAGGAGCGACCGAACTACACTGGCATATGAGAAATTCCAGCAAAGCCTTGACAAGCTGCCATCTTCATAAGTCCTTTCCATGCAACTGTAACTGAATGTTTCCAATTTTAAATAAAAATGTTAACAAAGTATTCCAAATGAAAGTATTTATTCATTATTAATCAGGGCATACAAACATCGATATAGCCAGAAAACGCATTTTTGGTGCTCATTTTGTATTTCAAGGGGTGGAGGGTTATTTAAGAGATACATCATTAGGTGTGGTGTCAAAATGCTTGTATTGATAGTGTTAATCATTTCCTAAATGGACGTCTTCAAATTTTGACTTTGGAATTTACCACCCCATACTAACTTTATGATCAGGATCGTGGTTTTTCTTCACAGTTCAGGAACATTTTTATAAACAATAAAGTTGAGAAAAGTAAGTATCTAAATACAAACTTTACAAACCCCTAAAACCATTAATT
The DNA here is from genome assembly GCF_016097555.1 of Gigantopelta aegis. Taxonomy (NCBI): domain Eukaryota; kingdom Metazoa; phylum Mollusca; class Gastropoda; order Neomphalida; family Peltospiridae; genus Gigantopelta; species Gigantopelta aegis. The sequence goes on from NC_054704.1 coordinate 59,897,492, forward strand.
TTACTAAGTCGTTTTTATTTATTCCTTAAAATTACCGATATCGGGTCCACATGACTCGTAGAAATTGACTTAAAATGGAGAAAGATGAATTAACATTCGGTGCGTGTCACATGACCACATACGTGCCAGATCAACAAGGCCAAAGAATTTAATTTTTACGATTTTTAAGACCCCTCTTCTTAGAATTTGTTTTCAATTATTATATTGGATCTGCAAAAGGTATGCTACATTTTTGTGCCTCTGTTGTAGTGAGTGACCGGCCTCGGTGGCGTCGTGGCAGGCCATCGGTCTACAGGCTGGTAGGTACTGGGTTCGGATCCCAGTCGAGGCATGGGATTTTTAATCCAGATACCGACTCCAAACCCTGAGTGCTCCACAAGGCTCAATGGGTAGGCATAAACCACTTGCACCGACCAGTGATCCATAACTGGTTCAACAAAGGCCATGGTTTGTGCTATCCTGCCTGTGGGAAGCGCAAATAAAAGATCCCTTGCTGCTAATCAGAAAGAGTAGCCTATGTAGTGGCGACAGCGGGTTTCCTCTCAAAATCTGTGTGGTCCTTAACCATATGTTTGACGCCATATAACCGTAAATAAAATGTGTAAAATGTGTTGAGTGCGTCGTTAAATAATACATTTCTTTCTTTCTTTCGATACATTACCGTGCAAAACAAGAATGCATTGAATTTTTTAAATAGGATTTTGACGAGAAAAAACATGGCGGATTCGCATATGCATTGTGGGTGAGGCGATTTAAGAAAAAAAAAAAATCAAATCAGTTCATTCATAAATACATGAACAGCATAAATGTATTTTACCACGTATTGTGGTCTATTTATATATGAACAAACTAAATAATATGACAAACAAACGAACATTTACGGAATGTTTCGACATGATTCGTAAACACATATTTTAGTTCACGATATTTTAAAACAAATACTAATGCAAATAGTACACGGCCTAAATCATGTCAGTGTTTTTTTCTTTAAAAATTTAATTTTACACAAGGAATCTGACAATATTTTTTATCTTATCGACTGACTTCCTTTTTTGTAAGTATTTAACATTTCAAAAATACGATATTTACACCTCAGACATACGATGTAACTAATATTACATTCTAGTCCGTCCCGTATCCTAATGTCACTACTTGATGATTGGTTTTTACATTGACATCAGCTGGTATAATATATTTTGCTATCTACGTTGCTTAAATGGGTGATTCGTTCTTACTGATGCACAACTGTCATTGTTTTGTCCCCGAACATAAAGTGGGCTTTTCACCTGCCCATGAATGATTTTTTTGGTAAAATATTTCAGAGTACTTAATAGTTGAATGTATTCGGCATGTTTAAAGATAAGAAGGATGTATATAGTTCATTTATTTGGTAAAATATTTCAGAGTACTTAATAGTTGAATGTATTCGGCATGTTTAAAGATAAGAAGGATGTATATAGTTTATTTATTTGGAAACATAAATGTACATTTACTGTAACATATATATATATAATAGCATTGTGATGGTAAATGTTCCTACACTGTGGAGCACACGTACCGGTACGTAACATTTTAAAGAATGAAATTATTTAAAATGTTAAAACTACATGAACTTGTATGTTATACACATAAACAGATGTACCTATAAAACACCTTTTTTTTTTTATAAAAAAAAAAAAAAATCCAAATAAATATGTAAATGTTGGGGAAAAGTGGTGTCCTTCATAATGCCCTTTTTACCGTCACGGATGAAAAACAGAAACAACTTTGGAGTCACGTGGCAAACTTCGATCGTGACGTCATCTTTGTCATTAGTTTGCTTGCCGCCATTGCCGCACATAGAAGGTACAGAAATATTCTAACAAATCCATTGGTAAGTTGCTAAAATTGTGTCCGTATGTTTATTAGGTGTCCTTACCATACACTTTTTTATTATATTTGTTGAAGCCAGGTGTTTTTTTCAAATGGTCATGTATATATTCTCCCCGCCAGAAACGTTTTACCCCATATGAAAGACGCCATGAAGCTGTCTGGCGTGTAAAAATTTGCTGCTAATACATATTATTTTTTCACCGTAACGGTTCTCACCGTCACAAAAATTGATGTGAAGGTACATTTATTTTTGTTACGGTAGAGACTTGTTTTCTGTTGTGATTTTATCATGACAAGCCAGACAGTCTAGAATGATCTGAATCACCCATCCCAATCCACATTTAAAAAAACCGACAAATATTTAACAGGACACTGATTTTTGAAATTAATCAGTTAATATTTTACGACAATCCTCCTCAACACACCTTTTGTGCAGAGATTCCTGGTCCGTCACTGAATTACAATGACTTAAGAACACTTTTAAATCAATATTTTATACCATGTTACATGCAAATTATAGAATGTTTTATTTATTATTTATATGTTGTTCTTTTGTTTTGGTTTATTTTATGATTAAAATTGTTCATTTATTAATTTTGGCATACTTTCATTTGTTGGTGGCAGGATCTAGCTTAGCTGAATACATACGTTACAGGATCGAATTGTTTTTTCATTCCAAACAGTACACCACAACAGGTGTATCAGAGGCCGTGGTATGTGTTGTCCTGTGAAAAAGTGCAAGTATAATATTCCTTGCTGCTAATGCTAATGGAAACAGATAGTATGTGTCCTCTAATAATTGCATGTCAGAATTATCAAATGTTTCAAATCAACAGTAAATGATTAATTAACTTTACTTTCATTTGCAGACACGCATCAATGGCTCTTTCAGCTGCCGAAAGGGCGAACAAGTACAGACAAAACATAAAAGCTGACCCAGTAAGGCATGAACAGTATTTGCTAAAAGAAAAAGAGAGATATAAGCGACGAAAGACAAAGGGAGAGTTTGATAAAAACCCCCCCCCCCCCCAAAAACACGAAGACAACAGAGACAAAAAGAAGAAAGCATTACAATTTTTTTTAAATATCACACCATGTCCTTCCCCACAAGGGGAACAAGTTGAAACCGCCCGTCAACGTGGAAGAAAAAGGGTTAGAAAGGACCACTCAGCAGCATACAGAACGATATTTGCATTAAGAAAAATGCTCAAAAATAAACATTCCCAGTCTGGAGCTCCACGCGGTAAGACGTGTTTGTTTCGCGTGTGCACACTGCGCGTGCTTTTGTATGCTCGACTTGGGGGTCCTTCATTTCGTTGTTTTTGTCAGCGAAATGAAGTTTTGTACTGGGATGTATGCGGCCATTGGAACTGATTGAACGCTGGAACGCTTCTCGTTTCGACAGCCTGCACTACCAAGTTGGATTCTTTTTTAGCGAGATTCCTTGCCTCCACATCATTTCTCCGTCCGACTGTCGACTTGTTTTTTTTCGTGACTCGTATAACGGCCATTCTGCAGAACGCCACGGTTGTTCGCGTTTAGTCTCTACATGTCCGAGCCTGTCCTAGCAGCACTGAAAGATTGACCGCCCCACTCTAAGAAGAAATAGGAAGCGGGGTCGGCCCCTACTACTCTTTTTCTAGACTTTACCTTGCTTTATAGTGTCCGTATGTTTCCTCCGGAGTCGGGCCCGTCCGCACCACTATACCAAACCATGACGACTGGACTATACCCTAGTCTGATACTCTCTCTCGTTGAGACGGATCCGGCTTCTCAAGATCTGTATTTCAGCACAGCACTACTCCTTCAACGTCTATCGACTGTCAATCTATGGGTTTTCTTGACGGGATGCAACCCATCTCGTCCCTTTAAGCTGTGCACCCAAACGGCCTTAACGAGGCCACTCGCGCGGACATATCGATCGGACTTTAAACTTTTAGATCTGCGTTCAAAAGTTTATGTCGAAATTACTTCTTTTTTTTTTAAATATTATTAAATAGTCCGATTTTTTTTGGCTTGTAACCTTTTTTAATTTTTTAATTTATTCTATTAACTTTTTTACTAATTGCTATTTTCAAAATTCTGCCCATTTTCTCCCCCCCCCCCTCCATCCCGAGTCAGGCCACCGATCTTATCGGAGGTCGGACTCGGGATGGGCGTGTTTGAAACCCAAGTGGTATATGGGCACGTTAAACTAGTTATCATCATCATCATCATCAAAAATAAAGAAAAACTTGCGGAGAAATACAAAAAGCGCTATCAAAGGTTAAGAATTAAGACAAAAAGAACTATGTTAGAAGGACTGTCACCCAGAAGTAAGGTTTTAAAACAATTATCTCATTCCGAAGTAGGTGCCAGTGTGCGACGGTCTTTGTTGCTGCATCACGTAATGGTCAATGAAATAAAAGAGAAATATTTGAAACGCAGAGATGAATGTAACAGACAGTTGCTTTCTAAAATATTATCAAAGGGTATTCTGAAAAAATACAGACTTCTGAAACAGGTCAGACAAATCATGGCCATTGGGAGAGCCATGTTGAAAGCAAATGAAACTAGAACAGATAGATTTACATTTCAAAAGAAAAAAACGCAAAGAACTGTGGAGAAAGTATATTAAACATAACACACAGGATTTCTTAGAACACTACATTCACAGTACACAAGCTCCAGGCAAGAAAGAGACAATAACCAAAGGCAAGTTAAAAAACCAGAAGAGCTACCTTACAGATTCTCTGAAAAATCTTCATACTAAATTTGTGAATGAATATCCAGGTTTCAAAGTACATTATTCAACATTCTGTAAAGTGAGACGTTTTTGGGTTGTAGAAAGAAAGCTTCACGAAAGGGATACATGTACATGTCATCTGCATGAAAATATGACATTCAAAGGTAATAAATTACACCAAAAAGGTGTTTTGAAAACAAATGACAACCATTGTTCTATACGATTCCAGAGTTCGACGACTTTGGGGCAAGCGTAAAACAAGTGATCCGATGTTTCTGGTTGGCGATGACAGAAATTATGAGAGATTTGAATCAACATATTTTATTTTATAAAAGAAAGTGTTCGTTGCTGTAATTCTATGTAGGATTTGATATTGGAACCATAAAAGTGTTGGGTCTTTCAAAATCTTAAATGGCAGGCTATAATACTTTGCCCACTCTGAAGGGGAAAAAGCAAACAGAACAATATATTTTATATGTAATTACAATCGTTAAAATGTCTCTGTTTGTCGATAACATCTTAACAATTGCAGCAAACTCAGGAAAAGAAAGAAAGAAAGAAATGTTTTATTTAACGATGCACTCAACACATTTTATTTACGGTTATATGGCGTCAGACATATGGTTAAGGACCACACAGATTTTGAGAGGAAACCAGCTGTCGCCACTTCATGGGCAACTCTTTCCGATTAGCAGCAAGGGATCTTTTATTTGCACTTCCCATAGGCAGGATAGCACAAACCATGGCCTTTGTTGAACCAGTTATGGATCACTGGTCGGCGCAAGTGGTTTACACCTACCCATTGAGCCTTGCAGAGCACTCACTCAGGGTTTGGAGTCTGTATCTGGATTAAAAATCCCATGCCTCGACTGGGATTCGAACCCAGTACCTACCAGCCTGTTGACCGATGACGTAACCACGACGCCACCGAGGCCGGTGCAAACTCAGGAATGTCCCTTTAATGGGAATAATGGTACAACATGTGAAATGTTTACGGGTATACGGGGATAAGATGCGATGGTAGATTGATTATTGTATATTGTAGTCCAGTGTGTGTTTATAAGTAGCTGGCGATAATGGTGACCATGGTGAATGATGTGGTGATTTGATCAGTGAGTCGTCAGGTGATGAGAGTGATCATGAGAGTGAACGATGGTGATGATTTTTATATCTTGATGTTCAGTGAACAGTAATGGTGTTGACCGGTATGTGATCAGTGAATGATCATAGGCGACAGTGGTGGATGGTGATGTTTATGGTGATCAACGAATAGTGATGACGAGTGAAGTTGATGTTGATTATGATAATTGGTGAACAGTGACGAAAAGAGTGATGACGGTGGTGATTATTATGAATGTTGATGGCGAACTGTGAAATGTGTCAAATGGTGCAAAACTATAACATTTGACGAAAGAATTGGATATACATGCGTATTATTTTTATTTGGGGAAGATTTTGTGATTAAATATGTAAGAAATGGGTACCCGGTTTGTGACAGCAATTATTTCCTTCAGACAAAACCTGTTTACCATCACCCAGTCACATATGGACAGAAAGACACATAAACATCTGAAACAGAAACTTAAAATTGAAATTGAACGTGTTGGACTAAAAGTTGAGCGAGTTGATGTGAATTTAAGTGTAATGTTTTATACGAGTGTTAGCACCATTCATTACAGACTTGGATGCCAATTCGTAGGTATCATCTTCAATCAGACGTCTATGTCATATCTGACTAGTAAACTAAAAGTAATAATAGAAAATGTAATATTTCTGTATACACGTAATAGTTCATGATAAATCATTGCGTTTTGTACATTTTTACAAGCGATATCCATACAAACAGTATGTGTAGTTCAGGAATACGGATAACGACATAAAAATAGTACATGTTTTAGATACCACCAAACAACCTCAAAAGACATTCCGTTCCACGATGTCTGGCAGTACCGTTAATGAACCTGGAAATGTATCTAGCGTTGTTGTTGTTTTTGTTTGTTTGTTGTTGTGTTTTTATATTATTATTATTATTATTACTGATTAGTATCAATAAGGGTGTTCTTTTTTATAATCTGCCCAATGAACCACGGTCACATTTAAGAGTTATGAAAATTCAAGATGACGTTCATGATGGCCACCATTTATGTTATAAATTATAACTTTCATGTTAAACCCAGGATTGTAAAAGTTGAAGTTCGTTTTGTATAACGACACCACTAGAGCACGTTGATTTATTAATCATCGACTTTTGGATTTCAAACATTTGGTAATTCTAACA
>NC_054704.1:60209366-60328640 GCF_016097555.1 Gigantopelta aegis
ACAAAATGTTGGCCATCTGAAAAATTACATTTAGGGGTCAAAATGACAAAAACAAAATGGTAGTATATGAAATTAGGATTGTGTTGAAAATACATTATATCTAATTATAATAGAGTGTCACAGATTATGTAGTTATCTATTTTTGTGCGATAAATTCTTCAGGATTGTATCTAACATACTTTTCTAACCAAATTTAAATATGAATACAAAAACATGTGTTGGACATTTGAAAAATAATGCTTATGTAAAAAAACAACAAAAAAACAACACATTTTCGACAATAATAATGTGCAGACATTCATATTATGAAACCCCTAAATGTAATTTTTCAGATGGACAACATATTTATTTGCATTTAGCAAATCTATATTGGAATAGAAAAACAAAACATCTTATGTTTTTAAACAATGTAGATACAAATGTGTTTACAGGCATCAAAATTAAAGGCAACCAATCTAAACGAGATTTTAGGAGAATGATTTTACAATCTCAGATAGAGAACTGTATTTTTAAAAATTATTTTAAATAGTTAAAAGGAAAAAATAAATAATGCCTAAATCTACATGTTAATATCAGGTTTTGGAAGATTTTATGTCTGTACCTACTATATACAGGCACGGATCTAACATTTTAGTGTGTGTGTGTGGGGAGGGGAGGGGGGGGGGGGTAATATCAATGTAATGGGGATCGATTGGTTAATATAAGTTTGGATTTGTAGGTGATAAAAATGTTGATGCCCCGAAGCTAAAATCAGAGGATCAATATTTTAGACCTTTATTGTGCATAGGCCTGTAGGGGGAGTCAGAGTAGGCGTTGCCCCCTACACCCCCCCCCCACCCACCCATCTGAACTCATGTTGAAATGCAATTTAAATACAAGAATTTACATGTAGGCCTAGCTCATAATTATCGATGTTATTAGAAACTATTTTAGTGCGGCCAAAGTTGATTATAGACAGTCTATATTGTTTTATAACAATTATATGTGTACATATTTTGTGTATTATTATGTGACAATTACAAACACAACCGCACATTTAATAATTGATCCCTCCAGTTTGCGCCTCCCTCCCCCACCCACCCAGTTACCAGCCTCTCCCAACACTTGTTTCGAGGACTTGTTTATATCCAACCTCCTAAACTGGATCAGCAAAATTATGAAATCATGCCAGACCTGGCAATGACCTAACAAAGATACATGTATGCCTCCAACATGACTGATATTCAGTTGATATATTATTATTATTTATCCCAAATTAACCAATGTCAGATACATGTATATGCCCATTTTTCAGCCTCTATACCTATAATGGGAGGTTCACACATCACTATCACTATGAAATATGGATAGAAATATTTGGCCCTGTAGCTGTTGGTCAGGAAGTGGCAGGAAAACAATACACAAGAGAAATGAGAGCTCATAAGCTAGCTAGCATCTCAATCCCTCTAATGTTTAATCTTTTTGCAATTAATGATTTTCATAGAGCAGAAATACACAAACATTCACAAAAGACAAATTAAAATACAAATTTGTATGACAACTATGTATGTTCTTATTGCTGTTTCACAAGTTACTTTACAAAATGTTATATTAACCAGAATGCTAATTTCAAATTAATGGTTTCAGTATTTACAAGGGCAGTGCTTGGATGATCACATGGGATCAGTATCGGTACTCATATTGGTACATGTTGCCATGGTTTTATAGATACATTTGTATGATCACATTAACTACAATCGAAGGAAAGAAAGAAATGTTTGATTTAACAATGCACTCAACACATTTTATTTACGGTTATATGGCGTCAGACATATGGTTAAGGACCACACAGATTTTGAGAGGAAACCTGCTGTCGCCACTACATGGGCTACTCTTTCCGATTAGCAGCAAGGGATCTTTTATTTGCGCTTCCCACAGGCAGGATAGCACAAACCATGGCCTTTGTTGAACCAGTTATGGATCACTGGTCGGTGCAAGTGGTTTACACCTACCCATTGAGCCTTGCAGAGCACTCACTCAGGGTTTGGAGTCGGTATCTGGATTTTTAAAAAAACATGCCTCGATTGGGATCCAAACCCATTACCTACCAGCCTGTAGACTGATGGCCTAACCACGACGCCACCAAGGCCGGTACAATCGATGGTGCACTGTCTATCATCAGATGCTCATCGGTTACTACATGAAATCCTTCATGAATTTTTACGTGGTAATTTTATGGTCAAAAGGCCCAAAGAGCCAAACTGCAATATAGTGCAATCAGGTACAATCCTTGAATTGCAATCAGGTACAATCCTTGAATTGCAATCAGGTACAATCCTTGAATTGCAATCAGGTACAATCCTTGAATTGCAATCAGGTACAATCCTTGAATTGCAATCAGGTACAATCATTGAATTGCAATCAGGTACAATCCTTGAATTGAATAAGACCTGGAAGTGAATACTTTGCTGATCATAAAGAATGACTTGCTACCCATACTAATACCCATTGTTGAAACAAACTCAACATTCAAATTTACCTGAGAAATTACTCAGGAAGTCAGTCTTCATTGTTGACAGACAGGCATTGGTTCAAAGTCCAAAACACAAAGGGAATCAAATGTTTGAGAAATATACTGACATGTTGTATTTGATCGCTACAAGTCTCTAAATGCACAAATTAGAAATATACAAACCCAAAAGAAGGATGCCAGTGACTGACACTGAACAGAAAGCAATGTAACTTTAACTAATTTCCTCTTTGAAACTTTTTTTTAAAACTTGGCATTGAATGCAAACTGGGTGGGTGGTTTTACCGAGGATGATGCAGTGTAGAGTAGTAACAATGAAATAAATATTGTACAATAAAGACCAAGTACGAGGAATCTGATACCAGAATAATAGTTCATGCAATTCACTGTTCAAAACTATCTGACTAAATATTGCTGGACATATTAGTGAGACACTGATATCCTGTTGATTTTTGCTTTTTCACATGTCAATTTTTGGAAAACCATTCCTATAAATATACTATTGGAAAACACACCTCTTAGTACTAGAATGTTGAGTTTGCATTGGTTGCTTTTCATGCTCTGAGATGCAATATTATTATTTCATATGTTATGGTATTTCAAGGGAAATTAAATGATTCTGAAAAAGTTTTGGTTACCTGGGACTGAGAACAAATTTGAATGCTTTAGCCAATTCATTTGTAAAGTGTATAATCTAACACTTTACAAATACCCATACAGATTAAAAGACTCTTTGCATAATATTTGATGTAATAAATAAAAAATACAGTAATGTATTATTAAATAGACTATGTTTTGGACGATATATTTCCACTCATTGCAAATAGTTATGATATGGTGGCCATCTTGAATCATACCACACAAATGTTGAACTCATTTGTATTGTATGCTGTGATACATTATTGCATTTATGACAGCAAATAATGCCCTTTATAAGACTTGGATGTCGATTTTATGACAAATGGCCACTATTTTGTTTTCCACCATCTTGTTTTTCAACACAAAACTTTATTTTTAAATTTTCAACATAGATTTTTATAAATTAAATGTATCCACATATTATATGTTAATGTCAAAACAAATGCTATAAAGATAGTTGGGATACCAGTTACATACTTTTTATTAGGCATTTTCCGCCATTTTGTTTTTGGCCATTTTGAACCATAAAAAATAATTTCTCAGATGATCAACATATTTTTTTGGATTCAGCATACCAAAATTAGGTTAAAAATCGATGTTGGACCAAATCCTAAAAAAATGCCCATACATGTCACATTTCTAGAAAATGGGACCTGCAATCTGATGAAAATTAGCTCTACTGGTCTACCAGTAGATCTAACAGCATTGCATCGACTCCCATGTCCAGGTGACATTTCATTTATAAATAACAATTTAAATATTGACTAATTACACTTCGCCTTTTATAGCGTTATTCGGGAATATACAAATTCTAAAAATATCGGACGAGACTACTTATGCAATAGCCGAACTTGTTGGTCTATTTCAACATTGAAACAAACAGGGAGAAAAGTGCAGTAATAAACTCTGTATTGTATACTAGTATAAACAGATTTTATGGCTATACCATCATTTTATATAACATTTTATACTGAAATTAGTTTCCGGCATACTTTGTAATTCACCCGAATCATTTCATATACCCTCGGCATAATCCCAAATGTTTTCAAATTATTTTCAAATCACTGGCATGATTTTACAAGTAAGGTTCTGATTGGTCAAATGAAAGGTCAACTGGACATGAGCTCCAACAGGCTGCTGTTAAATCCACATGTAATAGTGGAGGTAATTTTAATTAGATTGATGGGACATGACTACAGTAAGTATATTTATTTCAGTGATGGGAGATTACTGGTGACCATATATCATTAGTTCACTGTTGCTTTTCTTTTTTTCTTCTTCTTCTTTTTTCTGGGTGGGACGTAGCCCAGTGATACAGCGCTCGCTTGATGTGCGGTTGGTTTGGGATTGATCCCCGTCGGAGGGCCTATTGGGCTATTTCTCGTTCCAGCCAGTGCACCACGACTGGTATATCAAAGGCTGTGGTATGTGCTACCCAGTCTGTGGGATAGTGCATATAAAAGATCCCTTGCTACTAAAACAAAAAAGTAGCGGGTTTCCTCTCTAAAACTATATGTAAAAATTACCAAATGTTTGACATCCAATAGCCGATGATTAATAAATCAATGTGCTCTAGTGGTGTCGTTAAACAAAACAAACTTATTTATTCTTATTTTTCATACTATCATGGTGGTTGATTTTTTTTTTTTCCTCACTATCATTATGGTGGTTGATTCCCCCCCCCAGCACTGGCAATCGGGCTCTAACAATGCACTTATTTGGTGAATATACTGATGACAAATAGTGTTTGCATTAAAACAAAACATCTATCAGCAAATTTATCACAGGTGAGTCCCTTTTTATAATGGTTACAATTTTTAAGGTCCTGGTCAAGAAATGAATGGGGTTGGTGCAGGGTCTGAACGGCCCCTAGGGGAAACACTCAATTGGAAAAACTTAAATAAGTCAATGAAATGCTTCACTTTTTTAAAACACAAAAGAAAGTGATGCTAAAACAAATGCAGTCTCTTATTGGGTCCTTACATTTTAGTAACAGGGCAATACCAATGACACGTGCATTCAGTCACAGACTTATAGACACAACGTGCAAGGTTCATAGACCCAATCATAAAATAAGGTTAAATGTACAGATAAAGGTTGACTTACATATTTTATCAAATTTCTTATGTGATCACAACAGTATTTTCCTTTTTGTTGACCAATACCAATGGTGGGTACATAATGAACATCTACAACTATTTACAGATAGTTCAGGGGTGCATGAATTTGGCATAAATTTTGCTAGAAACTGGGCTTACAGCCGGTGGCCTAGTCAATGGAGGACGAATAGCCTAACAAACAATATCACTCTGTTAGAGTTATTTCCCATTTCAGTAGCAATTAAGTTGTGGAGAAACACCTTGGCAAACAAGAGACTATTGTTTAATTCCAATAATCAGGCAGTGGCCAATATTTTGAATAATAATACATCACGTTCACCTGAGGTCATGACACTGGTTCGCAGCTTGGTCTTAGAATGTCTAAGATCCAATTTGTTTATCAGGGGACAATATATTGAAGGATGTCAGTTTAAGAACTTTAGATGACTGGCACCAGAGACAAAGAATCTACCGACTCTAGTACCCTAAACTGTGTTGGACATTTATGGGCCGAAGCATCCCGCTTATTAGATTGTTCTATATCAGATAATACTAGGAAGGTATACTTCTCAGCTTTACATGAGTTCACCAAGTTTAGAATTGAAGGTAACATGCAAAACAGCTGGATAGCTCCTGTCAGTTAATGCAATATATCACGCACATGTCCTTGAGGCACTGGTCTCCAGAGACAGTTGCAGTACACATTTCAGCCATTAGCCATGAACATAAAATATATGGCATGGTTGACCCCACAGGTCACTTTCTGATATAAAAAATTATGCAAGGGTTACGGAAATCTGATAGATGGGTAGATGTTAGAATCCCAATTATAGTTAGTATATTAGAACACCTTCCTAGTGGCTTGTAGACGGCATGTTCTTCCAGTTACGAGGCAGTACTGTTTCAGCTGTCAGACATACATATGGGTACCATACAGTTTATGGAGTTTACGAAATTGAAAACTGATCACGGTGGTTAAGGCACTACTCTTATGCTTTCAAGCTTACGTAATCTGCAGCTATGCCCAGTTCAAGCTATGCAATCATATCTACAAATTTGATCGCAGTCTGGTGAAATTTATTTCTCCATTTCAATGGTCATGCGGTAACACACTCTCCATTTGCATAGGTTTTAAATAAGGTGAAAAAACTTTTGGCCCACTCTTTCAGGATTGGCGCTGCAACTGCAGCAGCAATGCATAGGGTCAACCTGGAGGATATTCAACGCTGGGGATGGTGGACATCTAGTGCATATCTTAGGTACATTAGAATTCTGTGGCTGTTTTTTGGTTGTATTCATATTCATGTACACTGAGGGTTTTTCAGATATCTGGATAGTTGGTTCGTCGATCATCTACTGGGCTCACAGGAGAGCAGTCATCCATCCATTGGGTAGCAACCTTGGCTTACAGAGCTGTAAAATTTTCTGGTTTAGTCAACGGGGTCTCAAGTGGAGAGCAGTAGTACCGACAGTAATCCAGAAGCTAATACGATACTCAGTACCTGACATTATTATAGTACATCTGGGTTTAAATGATATTGTTCATAACTCAAGCAGAGATATGAGAGAAACTATTTTTCGTTGTTATGGGGAAGTACAAAAATATCTGCAAAAGACCAAAATAATGTGGTCAACCCTTTTTCCACAGCACATATGGTGAGGGGTTGAGTCATGGTCTGTGATTAAGCATAAAAGAAAGTGGGTTCATTGTTATGGTTTGAAATGGGTATGTGAAAACGAGGGATTTGGGATTAAACATGAGATCGTTAATTAGTGTGAATATTCAGGGATGATGGGGTGCATCTGTCGGATGTGGGAAACAACATCCTTTTAAACATATTCCAAGAGGGTTTGCAAACATAATTTAAAGGGAACATGAAGGTGTTTTGATGGTCTTTGAAATATGTGCTGTAACTTGCTGTAACTCGTTCATAAAGGAATCCACAGTATGCTCCATTATGTTGTCAAGGGGTTGTGGGATGTCCTTGTATCAATGAGTCCTTTGGCGGACTGGTGGTGACCGGGCAGATTCTCAATGTTGGAGACCCTTGTTCGAGAACGGTAACCTAAAGGTATTTGGGTAGGTGCACACCACCATGTGTTGGGATACATTTATATGGTTAAGAATTGACCACAATTATTTTTTGTTTCATGGAAGTATCAACTGAAAAAACAATGTGCACACTGTATCACTCCGTGTAGCGGGTCATACAAAACTGTGCACATCGTTTTGGGGGTTAAAAATTGCATGACCCAAAAATAATTGCTGTCAATTCTTATAATTAAATTTATATGCATATTTTATAACAAAACATAACTGAATTAATTTTGTTTAGCTTTAAATACACCTTTAGTATTGTTTTTGTAAACTTCATTGATACTTATGTCTCATGAGAATGAAAATGTTCATTTACTATTATTAGAAACAGGTGATTTTGATAAGCGATGCCATTTCCTCTAGCTGCTGTGTGCATTTTTACAGATCGTTTAGTTATATTGGGAGAATTTGTCATGCATGAAGTTTCCTACATTTCTTTGGCCACCGAGTTTCATTTCATTAGCAAAGACGGTTTTTCTTTAATCAATTCTATAGCATTTTCCATTAATTTATCGTATTAAATAAAGTGTACTATTATGTGGTATCTGTATCACAATATTATTGTTTTTGTATTTTTCATGTGTGTTTTCTTCAAAATATCTAAACATGGTTGCCTGACAAAAGTAGTGCGAGTCCGCCGGGGTTGGGGGTAGTAGGTGTGGCTTAAATCTTTTCGGTTCATCGAGATTTGAATGAAAAAAAGTAACCACCTCTGGACCAATTAGATTGCCGTAAAGTATATAGACGCAAAGAAAATTTAATTAGTATGGGTTTGAATATGTTCACGCTGGGGACCCTCGTGAACAGACAAGGTTTTCATACTCATGCGGGGTGCACCAGGTGGGCCCTTTCCTTTGGAGACTCTAGGAAGGGCACAGCTGTGTTGCCAGTACGAACTCCGCCTGGAGTAGGGGTATTAGTCACTACGGGTCTGTAATATGATTTGTTTTATTGTAAAAGATTAATAAATGCTACAGCCATTTTTTATCCGCTAATATCATCTTTGCCGTATCAATTATTTAGACATACCTATTGAGGTTATGGAATATTTAATAATCTATATGTATTTTGTGGCATGAAGAGACAATAACGTTTTCATTCAAACCATAGAAAATAATTACCAAATGCATCAAATCTAATTGCAAAATAGACTTATAGTTTATTTTTCCAATACTTACAATATTCATAATGGTCAGGACATAGGGTTCTATTTCGTGTGGTCCATGGAAGTTCACCATCTTTTTATCAACAACAACCAACATTTCTACATCTCTTTCCTTGCTTGTTGATCGGCGGAAGCGACTTCCTTTTCGGTATTTTGGTTTCACTATTTCAAGCCAGTGCTTTGGTCTTTCCTTTGGTTTCAAAACTTCGTTAAAAATTCTTGGAGCTTTATTCAATAGCCACTTTGTTTTCTTTTCCAGAACATCTAAAACAATAGAGGATAATAATGAATGTTACAACATTTGTTGAGTTTTTATGAGAAGAGATGCAATAAAATGAAGTTACATATGCATAAATATCTTACTGTTAAATATTAGAGTCGAAATTGGTATCACCTGGGTGGGCAAAGTCTCAAGGTGTTTTGTTAATAGTCCTATGCCTGTAGTTCATAAATTAGTGTGATAGACATTTCTAAGGAGTAGCTATTTGGTAGATATCACCGAATATAGTGAGGCAAGGACAAATTCTTGTACAATATTTTGGGGTAGGGATAACAAAATGTATCATAACTTTGCTACCAATGAACATAGCCACACAAATTAGCACTCAAAATGTTCATATTAAACCCCTTTACAAACCGATGCATGATATATAAAATTGGTGTAATAATTAGGTCACCAAAGGTCAAAAGGTCATGACATTTTGTTGATTTTAAAAATCAGATGCCTTGCAATTAATTGTACTACTGCTTCATGTATGAGGGACATATTTCAATTCAACTGCCTATAAGGTGAATGATAGACACCCCGTGAGTAATTAAAGGGGCCATTGTTAAATTGTTTTGAAAAAACATGTGCCTTTACAACAAATGACAGAAAGTCATATTTAGAAAACTAATATAAAACCCATAATTACTTTGCAGGCAGTCAACAGATCCTTATACACTACCAGTAATAATTCACTACCAGTAATAATTTGAAAATATTTTACCATTGCTTTAGAATTCAACTTTTAAAAGGGATCACTTGTCCAAAATACATTATGGTAGCAATTGTGGATTTCCAAGATGGCCACCATACAATAGCTATTAGTATCAATATATCAGAATCCTTGCCATGGATTTCCAAGATGGCCACCATGCAAAAACCTATCGATACCAATACCTTAGAACCCATACCATATAGGCTCGTAACTTTTCTTTTAATCTAACTTAGTTTTGAGGGTAATAAATGTACTTATATCATTCACAACATTACTAGATGTATTTTTTTTATAAAAGAAATGAAATTTATAGACTATTGCAGTCTTACCATCGTTTTGCTTTTGTATTAATCTGTTCTCATTAAAAAGTGGAAAATGTTTGTCCATTGCCTTAGGTTTCAACTTTTAATAGGGACCACTTGTCCAAAATACATTATGGTAGCAATTGTGGATTTCCAAGATGGCCACCATACAATAGCTATTAGTATCAATATATCAGGATCCTTGCCATCTATACTCACTTGGGGTCTAACTTTGAGTTTGAGGTAATCAATGCAGTTATATCAATCAAAATATCACTAGATGGATTTTCATAAAAGTAACAAAATATACAGTCGAATTATTCAGGAAAAAAAGTGCAATATCAATTATGCATCTTACCATAGTTTTTCTTTGAGGTCAATATGTTCATGCAAGAAGTTTCTATTGAACAATTTACTTCTCACAAAATCAAATAGAGTTTTCAGTGCACTTCGATGGGACCAATTTACATGCCAATCTTGTGCCACATCCACTCAAACTCTTATAACCACACTATCACTGCAGTCTTTGGAAGCCAAAGTTAGGGTATTCCAAAAAAGAACGTAGACCTAGCCATCTGTATCAAAGATACTTACCATCTCTCTGGAGTGGGTGCATTTTTTTTCACTGGTGAACATTGTGTTAGCTTTATAAGTAACATGTTTTGAGTGATGCAGATTCTAGGTAGTGATCGATTATAATTGATTATAATAAAACAAAATTGATCGGTTTGGCTCTGCTGATGTTATGATTGATTATAAATGTCTATCACTGCAGTCTTTGGAAGCCAAAGTTGGGGTATTCCAAAAAAGAACGTAGACCTAGCCATCTGTATCAAAGATACTTACCATCTCTCTGGAGTGGGTGCATTTTTTTTCACTGGTGGAACATTGTGTTAGCTTTATAAGTAACATGTTTTGAGTGATGCAGATTGTAGGTAGTGATCGATTATAATTGATTATAATAAAACAAAATTGATCGGTTTGGCTCTGCTGATGTTATGATTGATTATAAATGTCTATCACTGCAGTCTTTGGAAGCCAAAGTTAAGGTATTCCAAAAAAGAACGTAGACCTAGCCATCTGTATCAAAGATACTTACCATCTCTCTGGAGTGGGTGCATTTTTTTTCACTGGTGGAACATTGTGTTAGCTTTATAAGTAACATGTTTTGAGTGATGCAGATTCTAGGTAGTGATCGATTATAATTGATTATAATAAAACAAAATTGATCGGTTTGGCTCTGCTGATGTTATGATTGATTATAAATGTCTATAATTGATTGTGTGTGAAAATGTTAACTGTAATTATTCCTCTAGTCTAGATGATGTAATTGATGTAAATATGTTGGGGTTGGTGTTTGTTTTCATATCTACATACAAAAAAGTTATTAATTAGTTCTTAAAGGTAGATTGGCGAGGTGTAGGGTATATTGCAGTCCATCTAATTAAAATTAGCTCCACTGGTTAATTACTATTGCCTGTGGATCTAACAGCACGCCATTGGAGCTCATGTCCAGTTGATCTTTCATTCGACCAATCAAAACCTTACTTGCAAAATCATGCCAGTGATTTGAAAAGAATTTGAAAACATTCAAGATTATGCTGAGGGGTATACGAAATGACTCAGGTGAATTACGAAGTATGCCAGAAACTAATTTCAATATAAAATTTTATATAAAATTTGTTTCAAGACGAAAAAAAAAACCTGTGATGGTATATAGCCATGAAATCTTGTTTATACTAGTATACAATCCAGAGTTTATTACTGCACTTTTCCCCATTCTTTAATGTTGAAACAGACCAAAAGTTCGCCTATTGCATAAATAGTCTTTCCCAATATTTTTAGAATTTGTATGCTCCCGAATAACGCTATAAAAGGTGAAGTGTAATTGGTCAATATTTAAATTATTTATAGATGAAATGTCACCTGGACATGGGAGTCCACACAATGCTGTTAGATCTACTGGTAGACCAGTAGAACAAATTTTTATCAGATTGTATTGCAGTGAGCATTGTCCTTATAATTCAAATTATTTATTATGTTCATATAATTTTAATCGATTATGTAATCTAAAGTTGATTGGTTGGTAACAACCAAGTATAACTGAGGAATGATGATGGAATTCCAACCGATTTCCAACACTAGCAGCAGGGCATATTCGGTGGATGGAATGGTTTCCATTGTCCTCCTATTGTGGTAGTACAACAATTTCCTTGCTTTGTCATATTCCACATCACTGGTCTTATTATAAAACATAACTGTGAAATGTTTTATTAGCTAGAAGTGTGGAGCATTTACAGTTACTTTGGTGTAAGGGTTGAATACCATATAAGTAAAGGCACAAGTCACATTAGGGTATCAGTTTTAAGCTGTCCTTTTACCTTTTCCAGTGAAAGCAGAGGTAGTGTCACATTCTGTGAAGTTGTGGAAGACAGGCAGTGCCAGGGGTTTTTCTTTATCCAAGATGTCATATTGTATACCATGATGTCTGCTTTCTCGAATACCCTTTCCTCACTTTCTCTTAAAATGATGTGATGTTACATGTGATGCATGTCTTCTAGAATGTTCTGTGTTGTATGAAACAGAGACATGATCAGCATACTCATCAAATGTCCATTATCTGGTAACAACAACATTCCAGGAAACTGGGTGGACTTTTTTCGAAATCCAACGAACAATCAGCAACTTTTTTTTCCATCACATTTGCTATCGTAGCTTGACCCAAAGACAAGTAAAGAACCATTACATCTAGTGCCATAGTTATTCTTCTTTCTAGATGCAGATGCTTTACACTTCCGCTATTGGAACATTTCACAGTTATCTTGTACGCTAAGACTAGTGACCTGGAATATGTTGGCGAAGCAAGGAAGGTGTTGTACTACCAGAAGAAGAGGACGAAGAAGAAGACAATGGAAACCATTTCACCCACCCAGGATGCCTTACAGCAGTACTCAAAAACGTGTTGCCTACCAAGCTGGGATGTGGTCTATTAGTGAACAGCATAATCAAAATGCACACACTCCAGAGTGATGGGGGGAGGACTTTTAATAAAGGCAGCCAATGCTGAGTTCTTGTGTGGGACACTACTTATGAGACGAGAACCTGCAGTGAATTGGTTAAGCATACTTGTAAAAGACTGAGTGGATGTAGGACTAGGTGTGCATGCATGCACAA
Source organism: Gigantopelta aegis (assembly GCF_016097555.1). Taxonomy (NCBI): domain Eukaryota; kingdom Metazoa; phylum Mollusca; class Gastropoda; order Neomphalida; family Peltospiridae; genus Gigantopelta; species Gigantopelta aegis. Next base: position 60,222,333 of record NC_054704.1, read on the forward strand.
ATTCCCATTGGAGCGCATTGAACTGTGCATTTGTGAGAAGTAAAATATTAAATTAAAACATATTTCATGTGCAGTGAAGTATGGAATCAATGAAGCATCTTGAATGATATATGCCTCTATATATATATTACAATTTGCAATCAAGTTAATCTATGCTGCAACTACCTAGTATATTATCCATTTCTAAGGAAGGCACATTAACTAAAAGTCTGGTGTTGATTTTCTCGTGGTCACATGGTAGCATCAGATAATTTAGAGAGATGAGTAAGATAAAAGCATTTGAGGAAGTAGGCACAATTGTATATGTGATGTCTTATAAAGTAAAGTTAAATCCTTGGCCCTGCCTCTCTTCCACATCTTCATAGAATGTGGCATAATGTCTGCTTTCTTTGGGAAAAAACAGAACAAAGAACATCTTGGAGTGCATGGAACTGTTACTCTGGTGTGACTCATGCCTTTATCTACATGACACTCATGCAACTCACCAGCCTCGGTGGCGTCATGGTTAGGCCATCGGTCTACAGGCTGGTAGGTACTGGGTTCGGATCCCAGTCAAGGCATGGGATTTTTAATCGGGATACCGACTCCAAACACTGAGTGAGTGCTCCGCAAGGCTCGATGGGTAGGTGTAAACCACTTGCACCGACCAGTGATCCATAACTGGTTCAACAAAGGCCATGGTTTGTGCTATCCTGCCTGTGGGAAGCACAAATAAAATATCCCTTGCTGCCTGTCATAAAAGAGTAGCCTATGTGGTGACAGCAGGTTTCCTCTAAAAAACAGTGTCAGAATGACCATATGTTTGACGTCCAATAGCCAATGTTAAGATAAAAAATCAATGTGCTCTAGTGGCGTCGTTAAATAAAACAAACTTTACTTTTTACTCATGCAACTCTTACACCAGTTACTCTCATGATAAGACAGTGACCTGGAACATGCTGATGAAGAAAGGAATGTGTTTTAATGCCAGAATAGGTAGACAATGAAAACCATTCCATCCACCCAGTATGCCCCATTGCAGCAAACAAAATGGTGTGCTTACCAGGCTAATAATATGAGTCACCAGTGAACAATATAAACAACATGTACAGTACTCACTCGATCCCGAGGGACGGGGAAGGACTTTTGATAATGATGGCCAGTGCAGGGTTCTTGTGTGAAATACCCTTAAGCTAATTTTAGCTTCAAAAATCTTAAGCAAAACTATTGTAGTACATGTAGTTCGGGAGCCACCATCCACAGTCACATCATGTACATTTCACATGGAAGGTCTGTACATTAGATGGATATGACACAGTGCCATCACTGCTGGGGGGCTGCTGGATGCAACAGATTCTCAGTAAGCAAAGGGGCAAATGTTGGGGGGGGGGGAAATGTCCTAGGGGCAAATGACCGCAACCGGTTAACAAGATGGTTGGTGAGTTGTTTTTGCCTGGAGCTGTTAAACTGTTCATCTTCAATCAAAGGCCAAGATTGCTTGATGGATTCTGTTAGGCCAGGATAAAAATGATACTTGACAAACAAGTAGGGACTACTATGAGCTATTCATGTAAGAGTAAGGACATAAACAGTTTTAGGTAGTCCTTTGGTTAGGATTTAAATGAGTAACTGCCTAGGACCAGTGAATGCTGTATACATTACTTGAAGTTATAGTTTGTGGCAATTAAGTGCTCTCCAGCCGAGCATCTCCTGTATGTGCTAAGGTATCTTAAACACAACTCTTGTTGCTAAGAGTAGTGCTCATGTGTGCACATGGTCTTCCTCTCTTACACTTGTGCATTAAATAACCATTTGAGTTTTGAGCCCAGGACAGTATACTTAAATCTTAGTTGGATATAAGCACACATATAATTTTTAGCATCATTGTCAAATGGGTTGCAGAATTTTCTTTAGTTGTTAATAGAGGGCTGTACTTAGCCTAAACAAGAAAAGTCTGCAAACACAAGGGCACCTACAGTATGTATTCAGGGAGGGGGCAACATTTACAAAAGGGCACCTACAATATCCAAAAGTACACTGACATGCATTATATATGGCAAGTCACCCCCAAAAACCAAGCATAAATAAACTCATTGTTTTCATTTGCTACACACTGAATTTTTTAAGGCACTTTAAAATTCCATTGGGGTTGGATACCCTCAGCACCAATTGTCCTGGATCCGCACTTGTACTTTCTTCATATCTTCTGGAGGTGCAAGTGCTGCCTACCATCCACCATAGGTATCCCCAACCAGTAACACTGAATGTGTTATAGTTACATTATATAATAAAGAGTATATATTTATATATGTAACTATAGTATTCGTACTAGGGGTTTCTATTTGGGGATACCTGTGCCCTCCGCTACATATGACCCTGTCATACAGAACCTGACATTTGTTGTCATACTGAAGATAATAAACATTTAAAAAAAAACAAGCAGATGATAAAAATGTGATATAAGAAATATGTTTTACCAGTGACTCCACAATGTGAATCCTCATTGCGAAGTTTGAGAGATGATCGCCGGTACACAATGTGTGGATACCCTTCCTTACCAATGTTGTTAGTGTGGTTCCATAGCGGCTCCACAAAATAGTCATCCTCGTCAGTAGAGAACACACCATACTGAAAAAGACACATACTATCTGTTATGACAGATGTTTCTGTAAAAATAAATTCTCGACTGGTGGTACAACTTATTAAACATCAGTAACATCAGATGAATTACATTTGTACCATTATAAAACTCAGTAGCAGATACAGTGGGGGTTTGGGGGTTCGAACCTCCCCACTTTCTAACAAGATGCTCTTTTTAAGCAAAAAACAATCATATTAAGTAAAGCAAAATATAGCACAACTGTATAATTAGATCCAACCCTTTAGACAACAATTATTCACCATGTGTGTGGCGAACGAACAACAAAGCACCTGAGATATATATAGAGATATAGTTATTTACTAAATTAGTAAAGATAAGTATTTTTTTTATGTGTGACCTGCATGCAAATGGGAAGTATTGGAAGTTGATCGGTTACCACCGGTTTCAAAGCAATAAACGTCTGTCACAGACTGCAGTCTCATAATGACATGATTTGTTTTTGTCTCCTCTTAACAAAAGAAACAAAAAGGTGAAAATTGGATAAAAAGTGGTCCTGATTCTCTCATTTATGTAGAGGGAAGGCTGGTTTTTGCCCAAATTAAATGAAAATGACCGAATCTGGATAACAACATTTATTCATATCAGCATTATTGCCAAACCGCTATATATAGGGTTACAAATGACTCACTACAGAGTTTTATATGGATTACAACTATTTTGCTGGTAGAATGATGGAAATACAATTCATAAAGGTGTCGGGTTGGGATATTTTGCCCGAATATAATTTTTGCCAAATTTGAGGATTTGCTCCAGCACTAGGGTGTACTAGCTTGTGTCTTGTATGCCTATGGGTGGTGCCCTGGCCTTCAAAGAAATGTTTGTTTGTTTTATTTGTTTATCATTGGTCCCCAGCTCATTTTGACAGTGTCAGGGTTGGGGTGCCCTGATTCATCACAACACAAAATATTAATTAGAATATAAAAGTTAAATACTAGAAGTGCATGACATATAGTAGTATTGTAAGAAAAATGATAATAATAGTTGTATTAATAATAATAATAATAATAATAATAATAATAATATAAATGATCATAATAGTCATAATACATTTTTGTACTACAAAAAAAATTGATTAATTAAAAAAGGTTTCGTTCCATTACTGTAGGTAGAAAGAAAAAACTGTTTATTTTTTAAATCCTTTTTTCGCTATTTTCGATTTAATATTTGCTGAATACTATTCCAGATTATTATTTTAAAAGCTGTTTCTTTGTGTTACAAAACATACTCTGATCAGAATTATTAATAATTTTCTATACCAAAAAAGTCCAAATCTCGTTTGATCATATTCTGTGATTTAAACACCACCCAAGTCTAATACTATACTGTGATGTTATTAACTATGAAGACACTCAAAGAATGTTATAATTTGTTCATTGAAAAAAATAGAAGTTTAAAATCAAATCTGACAAAGTTTTTTTTGTTTTTGTTTAACACCACTAAAGCATATTGATTTATTAATCATTGGCTATTTTAACACAGTCATAGAGAGGAAACCCACTACATGTTTCCATTAGTAGCAAGGGATTTTTATATGCACCATCCCACAGATAGTCCAGCAGCCAAGGCCCAACATTTGAGTGGTATCGTTCACTTTTCAGGAAAGCATGAAGCTTGGCACAGGTGTTCTGTGACATGGTGGGATCAATTTAAAAAAAGACAAAGAAAATAACTCACTCTGGTGGCCGCCATCAGCCTCATTTATATTGAAAATCTCGCATTCTAAGGCAGACTGAACCATAATTCCAAAGCCTATACCCATGTTTTAATGATCTGTAAATTTACTGGTGCATCTAAAAGTACGTAGGTCAAATGTCCGCCATATTGAATTTAAAGATGGCCAACATATAATAACATTTTTAATGTTTAAGCAAGATAGAACCATGATTGCGAAGCGTATACCCATAGTGTATGTACCTATGAATCTAATGGTACAAATAATAAGTAGATCATATGTCTTCCATATTTGATTTAAAGATGGCTGCCACATGGAAACATTTTCAATGAATATCTTGATATCAAAGGTACAAAGAACAGTGGTTTCAAAGCTTATACTCCTTTTTTTAACCTATCAATATATAAATGTAAGTACACACTTACATGCATTTGTGTGTGTGTGTGTGTGTGTGTCTGTCTCTGTGGGTGTGTGTGTCTGTGTGTGTGTGTCCGTGTGTCTTTGTGTCTGTGTCTGTTTGTATGTCTGTCTGGCTCTGTGTGTGTGTGTCTGTCTCTGTGTGTGTATGTGTCAGTGTGTGTCTGTATGTGTCTGTATGTGTGTGTGTGTGCCTGTGTGTGTCTGTGTGTGTGTGTCTCTGTATTTCTGTGTCTGTGTTTCTGTGTGTGTCTGGGTCTGTGTGTGCCTGTGTGTGTGTGTCTGTGTGTGTGTCTGTTTGTGTGTGTCTCTGTGTGTGTGTGCATGACATCCTTAAATAAAACAAACTTTACTCTTTTTTTGTTGAAAAACATTTATCTTTCGAAAGTTACTTATTTGTAAGTTTCATTATATTACATGTATATTGTGTACATGTGTGAAAGTGATCAATTTTATATTGTAAATTTATTTAGTTAGTTATTTGAATGTTTGATTCTATTATTGGTGAACATTTGTCACCTGTCTTATTTTCACTTTATTTAAATGACCTAGAAAACCACCTACTAAATTTTAATTGTTAATGGGTAGCCACCACTATAGATGAACACGACAGCTTCCTAGCTTCCTAGACATCGGTATCCACTTGTTTTGTCTCCTATATGTCAACGACACTGCACTACTAGCAACTAATGCTCACAATTTGCAAAACAACCTATATGCCTTTTTGGCATTTTGCCACACAAAAAAATAAAAATAATAATAATAATAATAAAAAATGGAAACTTAAAGTAAATAGTGAAAAAAAACAAAAATAATAATATTTAATGCAAATGCAAATGACTATAAGAAAACGTTTACCCTCGGAGACAAGTCCCTTGAAAATGTAAAAAAATACAAAGCTTTGTTGTCAGTCCCTTTGACAAAAGTATGTGGTATTTGTCCATACACTGCAAACTTTTGAAACCCCACCTCTCAAGTGCAAAGAGACCCGTGATTGGTCAACATTTGTTCACGCCTATTCTTAAACTGGAAAAAGAGACCAAAAGGTCAAATAAGTAATACTTTAATTGTATAACATAAACAAAAAAAAACATTGTTCCATATCCAGAGAACGCCACCACGTTCAACAATTACGTACGGTGGTTATCATCGGTTGTGTATGAAACATTATAGGCATATCTCAAGCAAATTTTTTAAATACATATTTCCACCGAGAGGATTCGTTCCTTCGATCCAAGCACCTCGGGCGAGTATTCTACCGATTGAGCTAGATGGCGCCTCCAGAGCTCCAGAGCTGGAACTTTTGCAAGGAGTGAGATTTTGTCCGACATGTGCAAGTGCAAATAATTTGAACATGCTCATATACCACTAGAGTTTCAAGCATGTCCGTCCCGGGGCCGGTCTCTGGATAGCCAGTGACTTGCTCCGGGACAGAACAAAATTAAGGGGATAATTTTGAAATTTACATCCAAAAATTAAATAGTGGGCCTTTAAAATTTTGATGCGCATCTCTAATTAATATAATTAATAAAGAAAATTCTACTCATTAAATTTGGTCGCTAGATTAGATCGGGTGGTCAAAAAGAAATTAGATAGATAGATAGATAACACACCTGATTTGGGATGGGGGGGGGGGGCGGTGAAAATGGACAGAATTTTGAAAATAGCAATTAGTAAAAGAAATTAGTAGGATTAAAATTAGAAAGAAAAAAGTTACAAGCCAAAAATAATTGAATTGACTGCTTGGCCGAATATTTATATAATTTGGAGCATTTTAGAAGGACAGTCCAAAAATAAATAAGAGAAAGAAGAGAGGATCGGACTATTTAATAATATTTTTTTTTAAAAAGAGTAATTTCGACATAAAATTTTGAATGACATTGTGAATCCGAATAAACCGGCCCAGGAAATAAGCTTGCTGACAATTGGACAACGTGGACACCTATTATAGGAGTTTAAGAAGAAGAAGGAAATGTTTTATTTAACGACGCACTCAACACATTTTATTTACGGTTATATGGCGTCAGACATATGGTTAAAGACCACACAGATTTTAAGAGGAAACCCGCTGTCACCACTACATGGGCTACTCTTTCCAATTAACAGCAAGGGATCTTTTATTTGCGCTCCCAACAGGCAGGATAGCACAAACCATGGCCTTTGTTGAACCAGTTATGGATCACTGGTCAGTGCAAGTGGTTTACACCTACCCATTGAGCCTTACGGAGCACTCACTCAGGGTTTGGAGTCGGTATCTGGATTAAAAATCCAATGCTTCGACTGGGATCCGAACCCAGTACCTACCAGCCTGTAGATCGATGGCCTAACCACGACGCTGGTATATATGAGTTTAATGTCTTACGATGCTTAATTGTCCTGGGCATTCTAGTTTTTTCCAGAGAAGAAGCTTGACGTAGTGGCATGCTCTCTCGAGGTCTAAAACAAGTGGATAACGATAACAGTTTTCAAACATTGCGGTAAACATGTTCCATTTGCCAGAACACGGTGCCATCTGGACGAGTAAAAAAAGTATTTGATAGTGTCTCGAATGGCAACTGCTGCTCTCCCTCCACCCTGCTGTTGTAGGTGGATCATACCTCCTCCAAGGGGAGCTATTTCTTCATAAACAATGTCTGAACTTCGATCAATCAATTGTCCGTCACGACGACGAATAAAATTGTGAAGGACACATCCAGCATTTGTTACCATAACAGCCATGTCTGGTTGAAGGCGCATAGCTCTCTGAAATATTTCAAATTTTTCACTAGAATGCCAAATGCACACACTACAGAACGTCAGGCACGCGAATGGCGATAATTGTAAACTCTTCTCATGTCATCCAGACCACGCCCTGGATATGGTTTCATCAACTGTGCCTTTAATGGGAAAGCCTCATCAGCAATTATCATGTATGGAATTTCCATATCGGATGTACTCACTCGAAAACCATCACTCGGAATGTTCAATTTAACATCATTTATTTGCAAAAACTCCTCCATCGCTAATCCTGCCGTACTGGCCACAATCAGTAAGAATAAAACAGGAGTCTGCATCACTGAGTGCCATCAAAACAATGCTAGGATAGCCTTTGTAGTTATAGTACATGGAACCAGCATGAATTGGATTGTACAAAGGAATATGTTTTCCATCCAGTGCTCTGATGGCAAAGGGATAATCCCAGAGTTCTCCAAATCGTAATGCATAATTTCACCAATCCTCAGATGTTGGAAGTGGCATGACCATAGGTTGAAGAACTTCCCACAGGACTTGGCATGTTGTATGCACGTGTCTTGCAATAGCTTGTTTTGACGTATGGAAAGGAACACTCACAAATGCAAATGATGATCCAGTAGCCAGATGCCTATAAAAGAATAAAGAAAATGTTAACGAGGTTTATGGTTACCGGTTTTTTGTTTATACTGAACCTATGTTTTGTAACATGATGCCATTATATTTGAGAAATGATAATTATCTGATATCAAAAAAGTTTTTAAAAGTATCTCTTTTAAATATTTAATTTTAAATATATTCACAATATTTTTAAATCTTTCATTGTTGTAGGCTGTTATGAATATATTATTATTATCAATAATCTTTTTCAGAGTTCAATGTGCAGAAAGTGTGGACAAAATTGAGACAGGCGCACTCGAAGGCACTTCTCTGGCAGAAGAAACTTCCCTCTGGCACTGGAACATCCAATCGGACATCATGGAAGCATATGGAAGCCATGTCATTTCTTCTTCCAACCAAGGTGCCAAGAAACACGGTCAGCAACTGTTCAGTTGATGACGAAGGTGATTATAATGATGATGATGGAATTGAAAACCAAAATGAAGACGAAAGCCAGGATGGAGAAACCGCATCGCAGGCGAATAACAATTTGGGCGAGATATTTCCAGAACTGATTAAACCGCCAGCCAAAAGAGTAAACAAAAGTATTACCAATTCGAAGAAACACTCAAGACATGATAGAGCCGATGATACCGCCATTAGCATCAGTGAAGCTGCCAAGAGCATCACACATTTATTTGAATGCATCCCCTCCAGTTGAATCGCACCGCTTGGGATTCTTTCACTCGATCCTTCCTGAAGTTGATAAATTTTCTTCATCGGATTTCCTCACTTTTCAAATGAGTGTGTTGAAGGCCCTCTCCAAGCTTACACCTCGTCCCCATCAATATCATCCCCAGTTTGGTTATACATCATGAGCCTCAGGGATAAGTCCGTATCAGTCATCGGAGTACAGCAGTATTTTATCTACCCACACACCACCACCTGCCTCGCAAGTGTATCATTTCATACCGATCGGCACATGCTACTCTGAAAATCAGAACTAACATGAACAATTCTTACCTTAGTGTTAAAATCAGTTTTTCTTCAGCTGTGATGGATTTGCGCCAGTTGGATCCGGCAGATTGAAGTCTGGGTAGAACAAGGCCCTTGAGTTCATTGTAGGATGCAGTACTCATACGAGTATAGTTGAAGAAGAGATCTTCATCACCACACTGTTTCAAGGCCTGGGAAGTTCTGTAATATTCACCTTTTTCTTCCCGCATTCTATAAAATGGCCGAATCCAATACTGTGGGCATTGCCTAAACACATGTTGTTTTCTGAGATGAGCAACAGCGAGGAAAACAAATGCAATGGCAGCATCCTCCTCATCTTCAGTTTTTCTGTTCATCCTTTCGTTATTAAAATATTTTTTGCATTAAATATTTTTGTTATTTCCTCGAGTTTCAATTTTTTTATGTTCAGTGTTTCTTTTATCACCTGCTTATAAGTAAAATAAATCAACAGTGCACATACCACAGGGAACATGCTATGGAGACAGAGAGTACAAGGCCAGGTCACGAGGTCACAATGCCACAAGTTCTCAAGAGAACAACATTCTATGGATACGGGGCTTAAGGTTGCTGTGACGAAGCGGAAAGCAACCGCGATCCACAAAGTCAAACTGCGTGAGAGACCGTTCGCCGTGCGGGACGCTACAACCAAGGACTGCTGTTGAAAGAGATGGGAAAGTCTACTTAATCATCGCATCATGAAGACAGTTACGGGGAAAGACTACCGTCCACTCACCAGGAAACTAGCATCCGACCCGTACCGGCAGTTCCTCCCGCAGCTTGACATCGCCAATTTTACCGGGACTCCCTAGACGTCATCCACCCTACCAACCTCCTTTGCCTCCGTGAGTATAGTCAGACTTTAAAAAAAATTGGCCGCCATTTTAAAAACTTTGTTTATTTTTTTGTAAACAGTCTGGCAGCCTTTATTTCTGGCAGTCCGTCTAAATTGCTCCAATCACCTTCAATTTTGGATGAGCAGTCAAAATTTTGGTTTGGCCTTAATTTTAACCGGACATGGCTATTCTCAACTTTGCTAAATTTTTCCAAATTGCGCCCACCTCAAACTTACCCTCCCCGTCATGTCCCGGAATTGATCACTAGCGAAGTCAGAGGCTAAGTCCGGGGTGGGCGTGCCTGAACCTTAGTTGGATATGGGCACCTAAAAATAGTTCCCATCCCATCGTCCTAGGTCCCGTTCCACGAAGCGATCTTAACCCTAAGATCACCTTAAATGCATAGCTGCCTTACGCACTACGGTGATCTTAGTGGAACGATGCCGGCTTTTGTGCCCAGGACAGGCGTGCGCTACAACAGCTTGCTCTGAATGTGCACGTAAAGCCCTATGACCTGACCTGACCTGGCGCTTAATCGGGCCGGCCGGCAGTCGCAGGCTTGTTTGTCGGTCGTCGAGATCGAATGAACAACAAAAAATATATATGTATACTTTAAAAAAAATTAGTTTTTTTGCTATAATGTTTAAAATGCGTGAGAAAATCATGTACCGACGTGAGAGAGTGACACGGCGTTCAAATGCGTGAGTCTCACGCCGGTGTGAGAGAATGACACGACGTTCAATGCGCGAGTCTCACGCCGAATGCGTCAGACTTGACAGCACTGCGCCTCCTCTAGATGATTTTCTATTTATAGTCCTTCCCAGCCTTCATAAACATTATTATTTTGAAATTATTTCAGTTTGATTTGTCGTAAGAAAAAAGTAAAAGTGTTGGAAACAACAAAAAGCTAAATTTTCGTGTGCGTTTTAGAAAACAATCGGTTTTATCATTGGAGGGGTCGGACTAAAAAAAAAATAATAATAATAATAATATAATATAAAATAAAATAAATAAATAATATAAAAATAAAAACAAACCTATAGTCCATCCAACAGAGGTATTTTTGTGTTATTTCCAAAACACTTTTACGTTTCTTTTTACGTCAAACTAAACTGAACTTTTTTCTGTTTTTTTAAAAATCCCAACAAAACACGCATTTTTGTAGTAGGATGGGGCGGACTATAAAACAACCGACCATTTAACTCGCTGTCAATAGTTGTACAACTATTAAAAGAGTGTTCCGTTATTTTTCTCCTGAAGTAGCAAGATTAGGCTACTTCAGTTTTCAAGCTATGATCAAATACGAGTATTTGGGATTGTATTAGATGCTTATAGGTCGTTTTAAACAAGCCTGAGCCAAACTTCCTTATGGCATCATGCAACGTCATATAGGGGCGTGGTACAAAGCAGTTACCTCATAAACTTACTCGTGATTAGCCCGAGTACTCTGACTGTAAGAGAGCTAGACGGATATTTGGACATAAACACGCTCTCATTACAGTCAGAGACCAACCTATGTCTTTTTTTGGCAATTCCTGACTACCAAACGGTAGGTAACGAGTCCCGCTCTAATACCACAACAATCCTATGTTTGACGTCAAATACCTTTACATCAATCATTTTCGAGTTAAGTGATACCAAAAAATCCACATATTAATCACTAATACACATACTACAGAAAGAAACCCGACAGCACCCACATTCAGCTACGCTTCGTGACACTCCGTCGCAACAATTACAAAGCTCGGCGATCTATTTCGAAACTGGGCGATTCCGCCTTGTGAAGCAGTTTACAGGGGTCGTCTCATAAGAGGAGGCAGTACGTAGCACATACTTTGCCGTATCCTGTCGATAACACCCCAAATGTATCCTTCAAATTCAAAATGGAATCAATAATGTGTAATTGTTTTGGTTTAATGACGTAATGAAATCCAAATTCATCCAAAACGGCATTAGCCAACTCTTCCATGTTGTAACTTCGCTTGATATGAGACGGCCCGTGTAACTGCTGCACAAGGCGGAATCGCCCAGTGCGCGATCACGTGGTCTACGTCTCGAAATAGATCGCCGAGCTTTGCAATTGTTGCGACGGAGTGTCACGAAGCGTAGCTGAATGTGGGTGCTGTCGGGTTTCTTTCTGTAGTAAGTGTATTAGTGATTAATATGTGGATTTTTTTGTATCACTTAACTCGAAAATGATTGATGTAAAGGTCTTTGACGTCAAACATAGGATTGTTGTGGTATTAGAGCGGGACTCGTTGCCTACCGTTTGGTAGTCAGGAATTGCCAAAAAAAGACATAGGTTGGTCTCTGACTGTAATGAGAGCGTGTTTATGTCCAAATGTCCGTCTAGATCTCTTACAGTCAGAGTACTCGGGCTAACTCGTGATATGAATGGGCACTATTTGACGTGGCCCAGTGGTAAAGCGCACGCTTGATGCGCAGTCGGTCTAGGATTGATCCCCGTCGGAGGGCCCATTGGGCTATTTCTCGTTCCAGCCAGTGGACCACGACTGGTATATCAAAGGCCGTGGTATGTGCTATCCTGTCTGTGGGATGGTGCATATAAAAGATCCCTTGCTACTAATGAAAAAATGTAGCAGGTTTCCTCTCTATGACTTTGTCAAAATGACCATATGTTTGACATCCGATAGCCGATGATTAATAAATCAATATGCTCTAGTGGTGTTGTTAAACAAAACCAACTTTTTTTTTATTTGACTCCCCCCAATACTTTTGTATGGCTGTGAAATCTGGGGATACGAAAATGTGGATATAATTAAAAATATTCACATAAATTTCCGTAAACGATTATTGCCGGTTAAAAAACAAGAAGGTACGCGCCTATCTTTATGTTATACGGGGAACTTAGTAGAACGCCGCTAAAACTAATTATTGATCAAAGAATTATAGGATTCTGGGCACGTATTGTTAAAGGTAAATCCACAAAAATCTCTCATTTACTTCTTAATTATATGATAAAAGACTTGTAAACGGGCACAGCTATCACTGGCTATAAAACTTAATACGCTTGTTGAACAACCTAGGCATGTCCAATAGTTATATCTTGAACAATCTCCCATCCATAAAAACATGGGCGTACGACCCGGGGGGGGGGGGGGGGGGGGGCAATTGCCCCCCAAATTCGGGCAAAACAGTGGGAAAACAGTGGGGAAAATTCGGGCAAATTTTATCTGGGTAAAATTTCGGGAAAATCAACCCCTCCAGCCCCCCTAAATCAAAGAGTCCCCATACGCCCATGCATAAAAATACAAACTGAACGTGTTAAACGAAGGCAATTAGACCAGTACTTACAAACATGGCATAACATCGAGTCTACATTCAAAGGCAAAATATATGTTATTTTAAAACAAACTTTAAATTTGAAAAATTACTTTATTAAATTATCCAAACAATTGTGGACCATTCTTCTGAAATTCAGAACATGTAATCACTATTTACCCATAGAAACAGGACGCTGGAATAGCACTTCAGTCGAATACAGATTATGTATATTGTACGAATTTTTTTATATTGGAGATGAATATCACTACTTATTTAAATATAATTATTTCATGAACACACGCAAAAGGCTTCTAAAGTCATATTATTATTATTAAAAAAACAACAACAAACAAATAAACAAAAAACCCACCATAGCACACTTATAAAAACCAAATGGCTGCGGTTATCCCACAATACCCTGTGATCTTAATAAAAGAGGCACGTCTTTCTAGTGTGTCTAGACACAGTATCATGTCATGTGATAGGGTTTTACGGCTCCTCCGTCCAGGAAAGATGGGGGGGGGGAGGGACTGCCTGCACTGGTAGGTACAAGGGAGCACCAGCAGCCCGACCAAGTCGGTAGCAGGGGGGGGGGGGGGGGGGGGGGGGGAAGGGCTATGGAATTTTGAATGGAGCAATTATATGCCAAAGAGAACGGTCGGTCAAAAAGTAATTGTCTAGACACAGTATCTGGGGACCATCTAAATATACACCTTCCAATCAGGAACCACAGGTACAGGCCACGGAAAGAAAATACCAATTAACCAAGAAAACATTCCGATTATTATTTCATTCCGTGGGTTACTTTATGTACAAAACATAAGACAGTTATTTCAACACTTTGTTTATTTTGTACTGAAAAATAATATACTTGGTGCTGGCTTACTGGCTTATTATTACAGAACATTGCGATGCACCCGCAAAAATCAGGTATGTTTTGTTTCTTCAGTTCGAAGACTAATTCCTTACGTGACACGTTAAGTATTACGTAACCACCAGCTCGCCAAAGGGCGTATTCACTGGGATGGTACAAAATGGCTGCGCCCGTTATATATAATAGCCGTCATATTTAAGCGTTTTATTAATTAGCTATACGATTATACTTGATGATATTAAGCAATACTGTGCATTATATATCGTTGACTATGCATACCAGGCCAAATGCCTTAATTGTCCCCTCCTTTAAAATTAATACTCTTAATTTCATTAGCAAGTAAGGATCTACATTAAAGAAACAATCAAGGATGCTAAATTATGCAATCAACCTAAGCAATTAGTGTGAAGTCTGAAGCTGTACAGTACTACCGACCTCGGTGGTGCAGTGACTACAGACTGGTAGGCACGATGTTTGCAGCCCGGTACCGGTTCCAACCCAGAGCGAGTTCTTAAGGACTCAGTGGTTAGGTGTAAGGCCGCTACACCCTCTTCTGTCTCACTAACAAACTAACAACTAACCCACTGTCCTGGACAGACATCCCAGATAGCTGAGGTGTGTGCCCAGGACAACGTGCTTTAACCTTACCTGGATGTAAGCACGAAAATAAGTTGAAATGAATGTACAGTACTCTGGATACTGACATTAAACATATTATGTTCTAGATACACACACCATGGAGAACGTTAAGTCCACCTTTTGATCTATAATAGTGTTAGTAATGTTTACCACTAATAATTAATAGGAGGGTGATGACTGGGTGAAATGACCTTGGGGGAGGGCGTGGGGGAATGCCCTGGTACCAACATGTTATAATACAGTTTAAAAACAACATTTATCAATTTTGGGGTATTAATACTGTCACGGGGATTCTATAATACCCGTAACTGAATAAAACACGATTATCAAAATATCTCTCCTAACTGTATATCTATTAGATCTCTCTGTAACAGGCAGTTCAAAACCGCTTTGGCTCGTCTAGGTATGATCAGAGATACGATCTTATATAAAGTATATATTATTATAGCACGTTTAGTTCACTAGAAAACACAACAAAAACACAATACACTTTAGAATCTGTATTAACCTACGCTGACAAATGTACAGCCGTAGTAGTTAATTAATAACAACAATAATAACAACCCAGAACTGATCACTTAATTAGTTAATCTCTAGGAGTCTAGTTTACACAATATGCTAATCTCTTCACCGTGACACAACACCCACACGTGTGATAATTGAGAAACGCTTCTAGGAGAACTTAATTAATAATGGAATTACAGCTCTATTCCTAACGGGTTAATTTTTAATTAACCCTTACTACTCGTTCAATAACCTTGTAACACAGAATTAATACTGGTACCTATCACAATAAAGACAATAACCTACAATTTACCTAGGTCTTCTAGGATGACTGGCTAAGCTTTATATTACCAAATACTCGTATAATGTTAGAACAAAAAGTCGACGATTTACTTCCGTCAGATGACCGAAGACACTGTCTAAAGAATATTGGTATAATACAGTATTAAAATATTTAAAGTCACATCAATCACATGAAGGTTATACAACAGAGCAGAAATAAAATATTTACCAAAGTCCAAACGGACAACGTTCCCGGGAAGCCTTCCTTGTTCTGTCCTTTTAGCTTCTCCTCATAACTCTAAAACACTAGCTATTTATTATAAATCGAAATATCGCCTGGGGGTAAATCGCGGCACCGAATCTTATCATCTGATATTCCACCTCTACTAGAGTCGGTATATTTCTCTCTGATCGTCAGTCTGGCTGTCGCCAATCCGCGACCAATCACCTGGCCATAAACAGCACTACCGGAGATATTACGTAACTATTAGCCACATGGCCTTCGCACCTGGCTCTGGGTGTGTATTAGGCGTACCGATCGAGGACTGTCGCGCAGAAGTATTACGTAACAAGTTGCCCACCTGGATAAGTGCAATGAACTGCACACGGCCCTCTAACACAATTAATATCGCCACAGGCGAAAACAAATTAAGAGCATGTACCGTCACAAATAAATGTTTAAACAATAGAGAGCGCATCCAATATGGCTGTCTCCAGGCCAGTAATGCTGGGTTTTTTTTAGCGATGATAAAATAAGATTGACTAAACTTAAGCCGTAGTAGCTTGTCTGATTGTTGATACTACAATGCCTTAATTGGTTACTAATACAAATTCATTTTAAAAACGTTGCTTTATATTTTGATTCCTGACATTTAGTGTCTGAGGGTATGTTCGTCGAAAGTGTATTTTTGAAGATATTTACCTGACACACACACAAGTGACAAACACACACACACACATACACACACACACACACACAGACACACACACGTGACAAACACACACACACACACACACACACACACACACACACACACACACAAATATATATAAATAACATATGCCCCTGCCACCGTTTCTAGTATGCTAGTTTCATCGTGACACAAGAGGTCTTACTCTGGTATATGAAGCCCCTGTACAGATCTTCATTACAAACATTTTGAAGTGCTTGGAAGATCAACATCATCTTCAGGATGAGCTGACAACTATTGTTAATCAGCTGTGTGATGTACGGAGGATGTTCATCGAGTAATACAAAGAGTACTGGTATCTGTAAAGCTGCAACGTTTATTGCGAGTCTTGCCAGTTTCTTGATTTGGTATCATTCTGTTCTTTACGTACAGAGTACAATAAAAACAATCAATTTATTCATGAGAACTTTCTTTGGAAATAAAAAATAAAATGTAGTCATGGCATAGATCAACCCTATTAAGAATTACAATATGCAATAACTCACACTGCTTTATTGATTCCATACACTAATGAAGATGGATGGATTTTCTAATGAATGTTTTACTTCTCACAATAACAAATACATAGTTCAGTGCACTACCATCGGGCTTATTTTGGCATACATATATATTATATAATTATACATCTAGTGTCACATCCACTTAGACTCGTGTAACAACACTGCACAAGTATCGTACTGCATATAGGAACTCGGGATTGGCTTTATCAAAAGATCATCCCCACCCCTCTGAAGTAGATGCAATTTATTCATTCTGTTCACTCATGAACCATATTCCAGCTTGGTAGGCAACTCGTTT
The DNA here is from genome assembly GCF_016097555.1 of Gigantopelta aegis. Classification (NCBI taxonomy): domain Eukaryota; kingdom Metazoa; phylum Mollusca; class Gastropoda; order Neomphalida; family Peltospiridae; genus Gigantopelta; species Gigantopelta aegis. Next base: position 60,239,596 of record NC_054704.1, read on the forward strand.
TGGGGGCTGTAGTAGGGCATCATAGGTGGATGGAATGGTTTCCCATTCTGGCAGTACAACATATCCCTCATTACGTCAACATGTTCCAGGTCACTGGTCTTATCATACAACCTTTCCGTGAAGTGTTTCAGTAGTGTGTAGTACCCTGAATTGTAATAAATTACCTGACTTGTAATACCTGCCTTGAATTGTAATAAAAACTGCCCTGAATTGTAATAGACTAGCTGACTTGAATTGTAATAAAGAATTAATTGCCTTGATTTGTAATAACCAGAGCTGCCTTGAATTGTAATAACACAAAAATGGAAAGGAACGTGTGCTTAACGACACCGCACCGCATTTCTTCAGTTTGAGGCTGTTGAGTTTATTATATTTAAGACGATCATTACTGCCACATAGGCTTCTCCTTTCGACTATCAGCAAATACGTATGTGGACCCACTGGGCTATTTGTCATTCCAGTCAGTGCTCCACAACTGGTATGGTATGTCGATGCATACAGAAGATTCCTTGCTGTTAATCGCTAAGAGTAGCACAAGGGGTGGAGGAACTATGTTTTCTATCTTAGTATCTTTGTTGCCCGTAATCATGTCGGGGGCGGGATCTAGCTCAGTCGATACACACACACATACATACATACATACATACATACATATACACACACAATCACACACAATCACACACACACACACACACACACACACACACACACACACACAGATATGACTACAATTCAATCAGTTAATTCTTTAAGAAGAAGACGAAATGCTTTATTTAAAGATGCACTCAACTCATTTTATTACAGTTACATGGTATTGGACATATGGTTAAGAACCACAAAGATAATGAAAGGAGAAATCTGATGCCGGCACTTTATGGGCTACTCCTACTGAATAAGCAATAAGTGGTCTTTTATATGCACTTACTCGCAGATGGGGCACTACATACCACGGACTTTGGTATATACCAGTCTTTTTGCACAGTTTGGAACAAAAAATGTCTAGTGGTAGCCAGCTCCATCGAGGAGATTCGATCCTGCGACCCAAACACCTTAGGTGAGAGCTCTACTGACTGAGCTAAAATCCCGCGCCTGGTCTATATTTTAATAATCTGATTTTCGTCAAACTATTCATTAATAAACTATTATCTTCCTTATTACAGAGGATTTTTTCATACATATTTACGTTTTTTGTCAACTGCGACATTGATATCCAGGCTTTCTGGCAGAATATAAATTGTGAGTACGTACTAAAAACATCAGACCATAAGTTACCGTACTAGAGTGATTGAGTTTGGAAATATTTTGAAATTAGACACTGCATTTTGTCCACTTTGACACATATTGAACAGCAGTTTCCTTACCACGATTTACACAAAATTACAATGTCACACATGTTATACATATATTAATTGGCAAGATTTAAGGATAGTAATGTCACCCTCAGTACCCTGTGTTAAAAACTCTGATATTGTCCCCCTCTAATCCCATTACAAAAGAGGGAAAGGCACTGGTCAGAAGACTTCAACAGCATGGCGTGTAGATATGGCAACACGAGATTTAGATTTCTTAAAATTACGAGAAGCTGCCATTCTGGAATTGTTTGTTTAACAACACCTGAGCACATTTTAAATTACGACTGTTTGGTGTCTAACATATGATTGTGACACTTGGTGTAGATAGTGAGGGAAGCAATCTGCTCTCACTACATTAGATATCTCTACCGGAAAACAGCAAATAATTATTAACAAAGATTTTATTATGTTGATATTTTTGCATTTTCGATTCAGTTTTGTTAGATTAAGCATACATTTGGCATTAATTTGTACTATATGTCAAGTTTTAGAAAAATATTCCACATTCTTGAAATTTCAAGCGCCGAATATTCCAGTACCTTTTAGGAGCTGATGCTTTCTAAAATGGTTTGGTACTTTCTAGAATATTCCAATGGCTGCTATGTTTTAGTTCTTTCTAGAATGTTCCAGTGCTGTCTAGAATGTTCCAGTGCTTTCTAGAATGCTATAGTGCTTCCCCCAGATGGTGTGTATAAATAGGCCTATACATGCATAGGTCAACTTAGTATTTTTCAGGTGCACAATGTCTTCATCGCGAAGCTGCTTACATTCTGGTGATTATTTTTTTTACGCGTGTGGATTCTGCATTGGCATTGGTATCTACGAAATTTGCACAAGCTTATGAATTATACTTTGGCATGAAGACAGGTACAAATGGCAGGTTTGTGGCGATTTCAAAATGATTAGCTTCTTAAAAGGACTCCAAGAAGGCTATACAAAACACTCTTCCTTTCTTTGCCTGTGGCACAGTCGTGCTACATCCCAACACTACCGCAAAAGACACTGGCCTCAAAGAGAACACTTTATTCCAGTCACACAAAATGTGAAGTACCAGCCCTTGGTAGAATCGGAAAAAAATGCTTATGCCTTCACTGTATACCAAATTTGGGCTTGTCAAACAGCAATCTAATTAAACTATTACATGTGGATCTAACAGCAGCCAGTTGGAGCCAGTTGGAGCCAGTTGGAGCTCATGTCCACCAATCAAAACCTTACTTGCAGAATCATGCCAGTGATTTGAAAATAATTTGAAAACATTCCGAATTATCCTGAGGGTATACGACATGTTTCATGTGAATTACTAATGCCTTATTTAGACCAGTAGAACTAATTTTAATCAGATTGCTAACAACACTGCGTAGTCTCCAATGTCCAAGTAACATTTCGTCTGTAAATAATAATTTAAATATTGACCAATCACACTTCGCCTTTTATAACGTTTTTGGGAGCATACAAATTCTAAAAATATCGGGCGAGTCTATTTTAGTGGCCGCAGTACAGCGAACCATACCAATACGTACGGGATGGGTTATCAGTCTTCAATTTTACATTACAAATTATTTATTTATTAAAAAAACTAAAAACTAAATCAGTCTTCAGTTTTACATTACAAATTATTTATTTTATAAAATAAAACATGTTTTAAGGCATTCGTAATTCACACGAAACATGTCATATACCCTCAGGATAATTCGGAATGTTTTCAAATTATTTTTAAATCACTGGCATGATTCTGCAAGTAAGGTTTTGATTGGTGGACATGAGCTCCAACTGGCTGCTGTTAGATCCACATGTAACAGTGGAGCTAATTTTAATTAGATTGGTCAAACAGTTTGTGAAAGCACGGAACAAAGAAGGCGAAGCTTTCAAATACATTTCCAACATGTTTCCACATCTGTCAAAAGCAAAAATCGAAGGTGGTATTTTCACTAGACCAGATGTTCGCAAGATGCTTCAGTCACAAGAATTTGAAGAAAAAATGACATCAAAGGAACGAAACGCTTGGAGGTCATTTAGAGAAGTGGTTGAAAATTTCCTTGGGAATAACAAAAGTGGGAATTACGAACAATTAATAAAAAAGTTGATAAAGACTTATGAAAAGCTTGGATTCCGGATGTTTTTGAAATTGTATTTCCTCTATTCTCTCCTAAATTTCTTCAGTGAAAATATGGGTGACATCAGTGAAGAACACGGCGAAAGATTTCACCAAGATATATCAACTATGGAAAGACTATATCAAGGGAAATGGGACTGCGACATGATGGGTGACTATCTTTGGGGGTTAGTACGTGATGACTCATCATGCCATCGACGAAAAGTACAAAAAACTAATCATTTGTGATTTTGTAATCTTTGTTGTTGGTTTATATCTGTATAGTAGAACATGTAGAATATCTATGTAATATTTGTGTTAATAAATGCCATTAAAATCCATCAATATAGTGTTCTGTATATGTCTTTGGAGCGAAAAATCTCATAAATTCGTAAATCATTTCCTAAAAATAGTGAAAGTGAGATTCTGTGACTATAACTAACACTCTAGAAGTAGTGACATTTTTGTTATCAGTACACTTTAACTAAACATAATCAACACAAAAACTGACACAACTAAGAACTTGGAAAATTTCTGTCACATTGTGTAATCTTTATATGCACAGACATAATATCAACTAGTACGGTATTTAATATATAACAAGCATGGGTTACTGGTTGGGATGAGAAAACCCCAGTGAGTCACCGAGGAGGCTCGATCACATGACCCAAATGCACCTCGATTGATTGCTCTATGACGGCTAGATATAACCCATAAAACAGCTGTTATTCTCTAATAGTCCATTCCGCTTTAGTGTGCTCTACAGCTGGTATATCAAACGTTATTTGTGAGTGCGAGTAACAAACCTATTTGTTGATAGTCGAAAGGAGAAGTCTATGTGGCAGTAATGATCGTCTTCACTACAATAAACTCAACAGTCTCAAATTGAAGAAATGCGGTGTGTTGTCGTTTAAGCAAACGTTCCTTTCCATTTTTGTGTTATTACAATTCAAATCGGTATTTTATTACAATTCATGGCAGCTCTTGTTATTACAAATCAGGGTAATTCTTTGTTACAATTCAAGTCAGCTAGTTTATTACAATTCGGGGCTTTTTTTATTACAATTCAAGTCAGTATTACAATTCAGGGCAATTTTTAGTCCAGATACCGACTCCAAACCCTGAGTGAATGCTCCGCAAGGCTCAATGGGTAGGTGTAAACCACTTGCACCGACCAGTGATCCATAACTGGTTCAACAAAGGCCATGGTTTGTGCTATCCTGCCTGTGGGAAGCGCAAATAAAAGATCCCTTGCTGCTAATCGGAAAGAGTAGCCCATGAAGTGGCGACAGCGGGTTTCCTCTCAAAATCTGTGTGGTCCTTAACCATATATCTGACGCCATATAACCGTAAATAAAATGTGTTGAGTGTGTCGTTAAATAAAACATTTTTTTTTTTTTTTTATAAAATTACTAAACACACACAGTGACCATATGGAGAGATAGATTTACAAAGAACTATATGTTTGCACTACAACTTCCGGTTCCGGTGTTTTTCAGCTGTTATGGTCAACTATTTATAGAGGGTTTATTGTAAGTATCAAATAAAGTAGTAAACTGCATTTTTGTTTTAAATTCTATTAATATGTATTCTAACAAGTGCGCCAAAGATCATGTCCCATTCTGGTCATTTGTCCTTAATAATATGTCCAAATAATGATTTGACATATGCCCAAAATCACGTGTGTTGTCAAGCATGATTTTTAGATGAGGTTTATAAAATTAATAACAATTGTTATTTTAACAATAGTTAAAATATGAGTTATGGTGTTTTAAAAACGTTTTACTAATATCTATTATAAAAAAAATATGTTTTAATATGTTGCACCATATATTGGTGGTGAAAGTAGTCCCTTAAATAAAATGGTTGATTTTTAACAAAGGGTACCATGTTTTGAATTGGTATTACTAATTGATGGATGGTATTTTAAAGATTTCATTGCTCAGCTGTTGTTGGATCTACAGAGGACTCTTGGATCACACTCAATCTGGTGTTTATTGTTCATGGTTATTGCCATCTTGACACCCCTGTATTTTACATTTGCTGGTAGATTTTGTCAATTTAATTATTTTAATGCATGTTGTTTTTGTTATCACATTTATTTCACCCTTTTTGTATCTGTGGGATACTTGTGAATACACAATCAGTGCATATATGGTTACATTTACAACATTTGAGATATACCCCATTATACCCTTGGGTGTCATAGTGGAATAGTGGATCACTTTACAATGATGGGTGGGGATGGAGTTTTGATAAAGACACCAAGACCTGCATTAAATTAAATGGGTGTCGTCCCAATATGTCTACGTCTCGATTGCAATTGGTCAAAAAGAAAAGATCATAGCATTACCGGTGTTATAAGCTTTACTTGGGACATTTTGGGTGCTTAATAAATGGATTTGTTTGAAATTACATGACCAGGCTTCTATTCGGTTGGGTCTGTTTAGTAATAATAGTAAAATAGGTGAAGAATTTAATTGCATTAACTAATATATTAAATGGGATATATCTAATTTATTTTGCATTTGTTTAAAATGTCTTGGGACTTTATTAATAATGATGTTAAGCGATGTATATTGCGGAGCTATATTATTTCATATTAATATTAAACTCGGATAACATTCACATTAATCAAACATTCACATTAAAACTTTCAAACTATTCCTCAAGTATTATTCACTAAAATGTTCATTAAAATGTAATATGTTCAATTAGTTTTATAAACTGTTATTGTTATATCTTTCATGTTATTCTGTTAATGAAATGTGGACTGGTCCAAATGGAGGTAACAGTCAGGTGATTAGTGATTCATTCGTTCATTTCTACAATTTATTTTATTGTTCGACCAAATGTCATTTTAACAATGTACTAAATCAGCAAAGCATCTTCAGTTGTATATATCTCTACATATTGCAATTCTTTATTGGGTTAATGCCTGACTACAATATATTCTCTATTTTCAAGTATGTTATCATGGGTATCAAAAAGGATTTCCCGTAGAGTGGCAGCAGCGGGTTTCCCTTACCATATGTCCGACGTCATAATGTGTTGTGTGTCGTTAAATAAAACATTTTTGTTTCTTTCGTTGTACATTTTCTTCTTAAAACTATCTAAAACACAACGATAATAAACCTTGAAGCTGTTAATGCACAATATACTTTTGGTTTTTCCAATAGTATTTCTCTATATTTAGTTCCTTTTATAAATATCTAGCTAGTAATATTTGTAATTATACAATTGCATTCATTGCCCCTAAACATGTTACGTTAGACCAAGGTGGCATGGCTGCTGAGATACTGGTACTATTATTCTGTTCAATTATTTAGACCCAAAGTTTTTTGCAAATGTTACGTTTATTTCCTATTCGATATTTGTTTTCTTTGCATTTACATGAAAACAAACCCAAACCCCGACAGGTGTTATATACAAATCATCATATAAAATGCACGAAGTTGACTTAATTCGACTTTTTAAAAATCTCTGTGTCGTTTGAATGCACGTTATTTCTCCTATAAATAACTACGGTCATTTGCATATCAAAAGCATCATTCTATAGTGCGTTTCAAACTAATGTTCGGTTCTATCGTCCTACCGCACAAATCGTAGTATGACCTATATTTAAGAAAATATCTGTAAACATGAAGCAGGCGCGGATTCAGGTGGGGAGTCCAAGTGACAAAACCTCAGTTTGAAAAAAAAAATATGTATCAAATATTATAATTATATTGTGGAATACACAAGCGGGCGCGCTGAAGAGAGAGAGAGAGAGAGAGAGAGAGAGAGAGAGAGAGAGAGAGAGAGAGAGAGAGAGAGAGAGAGAGAGACGTCATTTATGTAACGACGCACTCAACATATTTTAATCTATGGTTATATGGTTATAGGGAGAGAGAGAGAGAGAAGAATATGGTATGCATGCGATTGGTGGAGGTGTGACCCTCTGCACAACCCCAACCCCACTTAAGGCTTCTTTTGTATATTGAGCGGGACGTAGCTCAGAGGTAAAGCGTTCGCTCATGGTAGGTCGACTGATCGATCCTACATGGTAGACCCATTGGGTTGTGTCTAGTTCCAGCCTGTGCACCACAACTGATGTATAAAGGCTGTGGTATGTGCTATCCTGTCTATGGGATGGTGCATATAAAACGTCCCTTATTGCTTATCAAAATTGCTTATCGGAAACAGTGGCCCATGTGGCGGTAGCGAGTTTCTTTCTCACTGTCATAATGCTCCTTAACCGTTTTGTCTGACGCCACATAAACGTATATCAAATACGTTGAGTGTGTCGTTAAATAAACATTTCTCTCGTATGTATGTGTAGTCTATATGCATTTCTAGTCGATTAGTTTATAGGTTGTTAGGTTGTTTGATAGTGAATGATATGGAAATAAATTGTTTTTGGTGTTAAAGAGTTCATGCGTACATTAAAGTAATACTCCTGATGGGTATGGAGAAATAACTTAATCAGTCGACGAACTCATTTCTTCATCACTATCTTCGTTAAGGGGGACTACCACAGGGGGTATTTTATTTCTTATAAAACTATTTTGTTTTCTAAAATCTTCTTCGATCTTTATTACATGTTTAACTGCGTCAGACAAGTGTGTAGGTGTGACAGAGTTCAATGCATGTGCAAGTTCTCTCCGCACCGTGGTCATTTTACCATCATTATGACGAGCTATGTGCCCTTTGACTTGACTCCAGATCAGTTCTATCTGATTGAGTTCAGAATGTCTTGGCGGCAGTCTTATACACAAGTGCCCATGGCGTTCAGCAATACCATCAGTAACAAATTGCTTTGCACATTTGTTACTTTTCACAAGTTCATAAAAAACTGGCTTTGTCATGTTACTCTCAAAAGGTATATTTTTGTTTCGTAGCCACGACTGAATTTCTTCCTTTTTAGCGTTTAGTGCAGGACATCGTGTAATCTCAGTTAATTTGTTGTGGTAGCTTGCGTTATCCATGACGATAACAGAAGGTTCTGGTAGAGAAGGCATAAGTTGTTCTTCAAACCATTTGATGAAATTGTCATGATTCATCTCACCATGATAGTCTCCGTCTGTTTTTTTAGCCTCAAAGATCAATTCACAGCCATCTATCAATCCATATTTATCACAGCTAGCATGACAAATAATAAGTCTTTTTCCCTTCCCAGTCACCGAACAAAGTTTAGGAACTCGATCAGCAGCGTCTGATTTCGGCAGGTGATTGGCAGTACTTGTGCCCGGGTGGATATCTGTCCAGTGGTTGGATGTTGTGTGGTTGACATTCACCCAGGTCTCATCTTGATACACTATTAAATACCCCTGTTCTCGTCAACTGGATATTTCATGGAGATAGGACAGTCTCCTGTGTGATATATTGGCGTCCTCAAAAATCACTTTTCCGGTTGTAGACATATGTTGGTATTTAAAATCGAGGTCATGGAGTGTTCTTCGTAAAGTTGATATGGATATGTTGATTCCACATTCCTCCCTTAAAGCCACGTTAATCTTATGTAATGTAGGTAATTCGCCCTCTCTATAAAATCTGTATACTCGTCGTCTAATAACATCTTTATCAAATAAATCGATGAGTTTTCGGTCGCGTTTTTTAACAGTGATTTCTGTGCTTGGATTCGTAGAGCTTAGATTTTTCACAGTTCTTTTTACTGTTGAAACCGAAACTTAAAGTGCAGCGGCAACTCGATCGACAATTCGATAAGAAGCATACCTAGGTCTACCGCGCTGATATTAATCTTCAAAATAATCGAAAACGTTCTTAATACACAATTTTACATCAACTGAAGTGTTTTTCGATTTACCCATATTTTTCCTCAAATAACAATAACAAGAATGTCGACTACTACATTTTCAATGAATTTATATACCCTACCTAACTTGTATTTTCCGTGGTTTACACATTTCTACAATAGCACGTGCAGTCATAGATCGAAATAATGATGTTATTGACCAAGCAATGCTATCGTATTTTGAACATTCAGGGCTGTGTCTGCGGGATGAAAAAGTGGTTGAACCCATACGAGTCCGAACAATAGCCCTTTGGTTTTTCGCATTACAAATGTAACACCCCACCCCCAAACACCAGACCCTAGCACCACCCTAAAAATAATATATATATATATATAATATATATATATATATATATATATATATATATATATACGTATGAGTTCCCAATTTAGAGGCAAATTAAATAACATTTTTATTATTATTTGATGTTGGTGGCCTTTTGACATTTTATCCCCCCCCCCCCTCTGGTCTTCTGGGTCCGGCCCTGCATTAAATTTATTTATAAATTTGGAAAGCACATTCCTGCTTTGTGTGAGGTGATTTGTGTTTATTACTGTGCTACACCTCAGTTGTGTTTACATTAGCTAAATTTATTAAATATAATGCACCTACAAGAAAGGGTTACATGTTCTGTTTGTTTACATCTATGTTTAACGGAAAGATTAGACAATGCTGTTACACACTGCAAAACAATAATAACCTTGATTTAGTGAAACAAGCTATAATGGCCTTCACGTAGCCTCAGATCCCAATGTTTTGATATGCAAATGACCTTAGTTATTTATAGGAGAAATAACGTGCATTCAAACAACACGGAGATTTTTAAAAAGTGGAATTAAGTCAACTTTGTGCATTTTATATGATGATTTGTATATAAAACCTGTCGGGGTTTGGGTTTGTTTTCATGTAAATGCAAAGAAAACAAATATCGAATAGGAAATAAACGTAACATATGCAAAAAACTTTGGGTCTAAATAACTGAACAGGATAATAATAGGTTTTTACATGGCAGCCATCTTGATAATCAAGTTTAGCCACCATAATATAATTTGAGAAAGTGGTTCATATTAAAGGTTGAAAATTGTGGCAATGGGCAACTTGTGGACGGAATTTGATGCTTTTGTCTAGAACGTTCACGTCATTTTACTGGGCTGCTTGCAAAATGTACTAAATGCGGTTGCAATTTTGATTACGTTATTTAAGCATGTTCCCCCACAAGAATTCTGGGTAATTTTCACCTGTGAGACAGGACATACATAAGACTGTTGAACAGTGGGCATTAATAAGAGGTCAGCCATCAAGAGCTGTCACTTTCCATAAAGGAATGGTTAGGTGTGGTTTAAAAAAAAAAAAGGATTAATGACATTTGTAAATGAAGTTCTGGGCCGATTTGTCTGAAATGTGATAGTTGGTTAGGTACGTGTATGTGGGTTGGGTGGGTAATTATTGCTATAATTAAACAACGTATAAATATGTCTGAGTAATAGGTGACAGTGTGTATGCGTGTGTGTGTGTGGGGGGGGGGGGGGCATTGCAGTAATTAAATAGCACATAATATGAGTAATAGGTGAGAGTGTGTGCGTATATGTGGGTTGGGGGTAGGGAAGAATTATTGTTGTAATTAAATACAACAGCTATGAGTAATACGTGACAGAGTATGCGTGTATGTGGTAATTATTGCTGTAATTAAATACAACAGCCATGAGTAATACGTAACAGAGTATGCGTGTATGTGGTAATTATTGCTGTATTAATATATAAATATGTCTGAGTGATGTACAGCTATTATAGCTCGCGAATCCGTCATTACCACTTGCGGTTATATTTATTATTATTATTATTATTGTACAATGCAATATTAGATTAAATTCATATAGAATAGATAAAAAAAATAGAGAGAAAATGATCAGCTAGGTTAATTTTAAAAAGAAGTACCGACATTAAATAAAGAAATACCGACATTATATTTTGGAGATTAATTATCTACAAAACTCACCAATCCTATACAATTGCTGATTGCTGCTCTGTTGGACTTGCTAGGTTCTTTGCTGAAGCCGGTGTAATGACATTGACGGACTTGGTTAGATTTCTTCTCCAGACCATAGCCATTCCACCATTCTGACTGAAAGTTTTTAGAGAAAAGTTTTGCGTTCAGCGTCAGATTAAACTGAAATATTCTTCCATACGCACTCAGTTTATAAAACACACGACCAGGGCCGTCTTTTTGGAATCCCGGGGGAAACACTGCCCTAGGGCGTTTCAGTTTCCGTCGCTTACGACGCGACGTCTGGATTGTGGCCTGTCGTCTGCTGCGGGCCAAGGACTGTCGGTGAAGGATGTAGTGGTAATAATGATGCTGGACATGATAACTGATAAACTCCCCCTTCTCGTTGACTAGCTCAGGAATAACCATCTCATAGTTGTTCAACTGACTCAAGAGAGTCTCTGAAAGAGGTATACGTGTGACAGATAAGAATTAACCAAGCAAATAATTCTGTGTATAACTACAAATCATGAATAGAGTAATAATAATTAATTATCACATCCTTTACAGTGGATTCCTGAATTGTGGAATAGTACTACCTAGTTCAGGTCTGTAATTGTCAGCAATGAATAAACTAAGACGCTTGGTCGTGTATATTGTCACTCAATGTCCCAGGACGTGTAGGCCTATCTCTGTTATTGGTAAACTAAGATGTTCGGTCGTGTATATTGTCACTCAATGTCCCAGTACGTGTAGGCCTATCTCTATGATTGGTAGTAAACTAAGACGTTCCGTCATGTATGTTGTAACTCAGCGTCCCAGTACATGTAGGCCTATCTTTGTGGTTGGTAAACTAAGACGCTCGACATTAAGACTCGACATATACAGCCCTCCCTGACTCTTGTGCAGATAGTCTTGACAGTTATGTTTTGCTCACACTTCCAGTCACTTCTGATGTATATTCTTATGTAGCAGTGAAAATTTATTCTAATACGTATTATACTATTCCATTTTTAATGTGTGAGTGCATGCGTACGTGTGTTTGCTTTGCATTCTAGTGACAGACACTAGTTTTTAAACACTAAGATATACTTTTAACTATAAGAGCCGGGGTTTTTTTTTATCACTGAAATCAAACATTACTTATATTTTATTGTTTAGATTATCCATTTCCGTACAATCAAAATGTTTCTGGTCATCCTGGTTTTTCTATTTTCATTTTCTTTTCTATTTTTAAAAACACAAGTGCGTCTGAGAAGTGATAGAGCTATGAAGTAGAGTTCTAGTATATTTTAAAAGATATTTCCCTGTTTAAAAGTCAGTGACTCGTGTTTCACTCTGTTGGAACTTTATCAAAATGTGTTACAGGTGTGTAGATTAACTAAACTTAGTGTCCACTTTAAGGGTGGAAATGTGTTACAGGTGTGTAGATTAACTAAACTTAGTGTCCAGTTTAAGGGTCGAAATGTGTTACAGGTGTGTAGATCAACTAAACTTAGTGTCCAGTTTAAGGGTTGAAACTAGGCTTTACAACTTTAACACACATTATATTATTACATATTACAGTAAAAATTGGAATAATGGAATTTCACATGCGTCAAATATATTGGATACATCAAGCTGTGTTTGGTGACAGGAAAATTAGTTGAATAATAAATTGTACTGCAAATCTTTCGCGTGTGGGTGATCACGGCAGTATTTAACACACAAAAAAACAATCAGTGAACATTGGTGAGGTCATGTCTTGTTATTGCAGTACTAGAATAACAATGACTTCACATGTTTCAAACGCCTCGGTGGCGCAGTGGTTAAGCCATCGGACTACAGGCTGGTAGGTACAGGGTTCACAGCCCGGTACCGGCTCCAACCCAGAGCGAGTTCTTAAGGACTCAATGGGTAGATATAAGGCCACTACACCCTCTTCTCTCTCACTAACCACTAACCAGCTAATAACTAACACACTGTCCTGGACAGACAGCCCAGATAGCTGAGGTGTGTGCCAAGGACAGCGTGCTTGAACCTTAATTGAATATAAGCACAAAAATAAAATTGAAATGAGAATGAATGAATGAATAAAACGACTAATCTCAAATAATGTTACCTTTTTTTTAACAGAGGCAAAGCTTCCGAGATTATCACTTTCATGCGGATTAAATTGATACTACTTGTCAATACCAGTTAGAACAAATAATTACTATAAATTGTAACAGTAAAATGTTTTTACGTTTTAATTTAAAAGAAATAAGTTAATGCATCAAAGTCAAAAATAAAAATAAAATATGGCCTTGTATTTGTTTCTCGAAAACATTTGATTCGATTTGTAAAAATAAATATTGAAAACTATCCTTCTAGATCGCGCAAAATGTACAAAATATATATTGAATATGTTATTTGGGATCACATATGTCATTTGTGTATTTTTATGAGATAAACATACATTCGGGACCCATTTCTTCTTTTGTAATGTAGCAAAACACAAAATGTATATATAGTAAGAATAATTGTGAATATTAATTAATATAATAAGAACAATATGTATATACTAATTTTGAAGCAAACACAAAAATCTTACCTGTTTTAGATATTAAATACCGATTGTTGTTGTTATTGATGTTATTGTTGTTGTGATCTATGACCTGAGCTTTTGTATATGTTTCACTACAGATACAAATAGTTAATAGCAATATAAACTTCATCATACTACGAGCTTTCGTCGGTTTCTTGGCGCATTTAGTATGTTTCTCCGTCTTTTGCACATTGGCACAACCCAAATATCCTTTGTTAACATTGGAAGTGAATATTTGATTTGCACTCTGTCTGGAATATTCCACTCTTCTGTCTTCTGGTCGGCAATCTCATCGTGTCAGTCTGTTTAGGTGAATTGTTTCTCGCAAAACAGGAACATGTATACATTGAATGTTTCCACTTGTGACAAACCAGCAATATAAATACTGGATTACCAAAGCGTCTAGCAAAGTCGCTGAGTCGGCTGTATATAGAGGGATACTTTTGAAGTCGTACAATAAACTCTGTTAGCGTTTCAACTATGTTTCGGCAGGAAACAAGAAAGTATAAAGCTAGAAACACAAAGCTCTAAGGAAATATCTCAGAGTGTCGAATATCGTATACGTTGCCGTGAATAAACGCGACTTTTGTTTTCAATAAAACTGATATGTTCTGACCTGGTTTCAATCCATATGTGTTTCACGGTGACTATAAGAATTCGTTGTTCCACGAGTATGTGCGAGTATGCACACGGCGTCTAGTGATTTTAGTTCCGATATAATTCCAAACCACCAACACATGATACAGTTATATGACACAGACATAGTTATACTTACATGTTACTGAAATGCTTAATGCTGTATAAATGTGATTAACACATCACTCTGTAAATAAACAACAAACATAACAACAAAACAACATCCCTCTGTCCTGGAACACAGGTCCACTACATTAATTCCAGACATACAGCATACGGTGTATTATATTATCTAAAACAATTCCTTTGATAAAACATCGACCTTTCCCTTCCTTGTACTTTAACTATTCCTTAAGCGCAGGTTGGTCGATCATATTATTAAAAACGCAAAACAAAAGAAAGCAGACAGCCATGCGGGAGATCGGTTACTTGTGGTCCGACAGTCGTGCCACACAGACGGCATGGTAACTTTTATCACATAGTGCTGACTGCGCAGACCTTCATTCCTGCTACAGCCATGCCAAGATGTGGCTAGACTGACTGTACAGTCAGCTAGACGCAGCTAAAAAAAATGTAGACAGGTGAAAATTCCAACTTTCCTAAAATGACAAATGTCGGTTTTTCGCTCTCAGGTGTCAGGGCAGTGCCGGCGGGGGAATGTTTCCAATATCTCTGGTGGAGATTTATAGACTGCATATGAGTTGTAAAGGTAAATAACTGGATGGCAGGCGGCGTGAAACGACTTGCAGGTGCACGGCGTGTGCTCCAGGTGAGGTGCCGGGCTAACCTCACAACACGTTTTCATCCTCCCTTCACACTACAGGGCAGTATTGCTACGAGATGTTTAAACAAAGATGTTTTCAACTTTCAGCTGCCAGACCTACCTAATGACATTGTCGCTAATTATATTTTATTATATAAATCATAATTAAGCTATGAGACTGATATTAACATGTCTTGTTTTTCTTTTTTTACTGTTTAATATTTTTGTTCATGTCTCTGTATGATTCATTTATGGTAATAAATGATCGATTGATTGACAGTCAGTCAGTCAATCTGGACCCATTGTCAGCAATTTTAAGGAATAAACAAACAAAAAATAACTTACTACAATTAATGGTTTATGGGTGGGGTTTGATTTAATTAACATAATTACTTTTTTGGATTTTAGTGTTGTTGAAAAGACTTCCGACTTTTGAAGAAAAACCTTACAAATGAACAGATTGCAACAAATCTGATACCGACTGCACGAGCTATAGACGAACATATATCTGTAACCAAGTTTACAGCAGAACAGAGTGACATGTAGAATCATTGACGATGTAACTGAAGCATAATGTTCGGGAAACCAATACTTCAAAGGAAAGTCATTACATTTAACATTTATTTATAAAATATACATATATGTTTTAATAGTGTAAGCTATATTGAATAAATAATCTAATCCCTCTTTGTCCTTGGTTCTTGCTCAAAACAAATAATGGTCAATAAATATATTTTATAATTATGCAAGTGCATATCACTATAATGTCGTTGAAATGAATGCAGTGGAATTTTCACTGTTGTCACATCGAATACTATGTCTAATCTTATAAGCGAACGTGGAAAACAGTTTTATGTTTTATATGACATATCTATATTTGTGGTATCAATGGTCCTGTTAAAATTAACAAAACAATTTTAAACATTAAAAATACCCACTTTTTATATTGAATACACCCAGCAGTATTATTTAACTCAGCATACGATTAACACATTACTAGTGTGGTACGAGTTTGAAATTCGGTATGCCTCGTATAGACAGCATTGAAGACAGGGGTAGGGTCTTGTCTGGCTTCAAGATGGAAATTTACAAAGAAATGTTGCACTTTGGCTGTATTTTAAATAATTTAGAATTTTGAAGAATAGGAGCTCTTGGTCGTTTTATAACGAATTTATTTAAACAACTTTGTTTTCAGTGCATCGTGAAGATAACTAGATACACTACAGATGCCGAACGAGAGCTCCGCCCGACGTGTACTGGCAATATGAGTTATATTTTACTATGATCAAATACGTTATTAAAAGGTTACAATTCATGTATTTAACTTATCAAAGCGACGAAAGAGAAATCCAAAACACAAATCTGGAGACATTAACGGATAGTCAGTACCAAGCATCTAGGTAATGAAGCCCATAAGAGTCAAGCGATTTTACCACATATTAAATTGAGAATCAAATAGCCTATGCTGGGGACACACAGCTTAAGGGTGTATACTACCAAATCAAATCCCATAGACGACAATAGTAACATATGTGGCTAAAACTCCTACCTGCAACGTATCAACCGACATAAACGCCACGGATATAAATACTACCACCCCTTACACTTAAAGTGAATCAGAAAAAAATGGGGGTCAAGCTGCTCGTTTCTGAGATAACGGGTAGCGTCTATGACTACCCTAGTTTCGCACAAAATTCGAGTACTTTTTTTTACAGGTACCCCATACATGTTTCAAGCACAAGGCTACTTGACACATTGATACTAGATGAAATAAAATTGCAAATTTTTTTTACCCAGATGAAACTATTATTTTTTACAACCAACACACTCACATTTATAACCAATCACAGGACTTGTGGTGTTCACTTCTCTATCAAAATTTGGGTGCACCTCGAACTTTGACCCAGCCAGAAGTTATTTGGTTTAGTACTACCTTAAGAAATAGTGGTGGGGCTCTTAGCTAATTAAATGTCAGTTTTTCGACAAGCCAGCAAGCGGTGTTAGTGGAAGACTATGCCTTACCACTTTAGAAAGGCCGGTCAGACATCCTACACAGCCCTTGATGTCGGGGCTTTTCGTCTGAGTGTACGAAGGGAAAAATTACGTTTCCTAAAATCTTCAAAATTAATGGATATACATGTAACTTTATAAATTTGCAGTTTAACATGTGTCAAAGTACATGATATACACTGGCCCTATTTCAAAAGAGTCCAACCCATAACCACCTAGTACGGACACTTTGGTCTGTTTTGTTTTCAGCCAAATCTGCTTTGGATTTGCTTCATGCCAGTGTTGGTGTGTCTTATACCGATTTTAAGCATAGTATTAATCAATTGATCATTTCCATTTGGTAAGATGATTAAAACGGAGCGGTTGCAAACGAACTTCATGCTGTCATGTCAGTCCTAGGATAGTGGCAGTCATCTTATAGACGGTGCAGAAAGGATGAAATTGTCTTGTGTCGTGCTGGCATCGGTCAACCATTCATTTATTTTGAAGAAGGATCCTCCACCTTAGTATGAGCACTGTCAGTAGATATATTTGGTAGAAGAAATATGATGGTATTATTTTCATTCCATCTTCAACTTTTATTCCAATTTCTTCGTGATACTGAATTTTATTCTAAATTTTAATTTTACCTATCTGTGATATTTGTTTTGTTTTGTTATTCTCAGTTCTTTACAGGTTTTTAAAAAATTTAATTGTTGAATTTTTATACTGATGTTCATAATCACTTCATTTTTGCAGTTACGATAGTTTCACACTCAATAGCTGGTACATTTTTCCTGCTGGGGTGTCATTAAACATTCATTTAGTTTTGTTTTCATTGCGTACCCTCAAATTATTTTCTGGCAGATGGTGCATCTAGCAACAGCTATCCATTGCGTTAAAATAGAACCGATGGATTGGCATTTAACTATAACGAATAAATACTCATACAAATTTATTATTACGTTTTAGTATAAAAACATATCATCTCCCATAACATGTTTTACAAATAAATCTCAGTGTAAATTTTAAGTTTCATAACAAATTGCGTCAAATTCTGTTGGTTTAAATCTCCATGCATGCTTCACCACCAGGTGCATTGTCCTATTGAGCAGTGTACCGGCCTCGGTGGCGTCGTGGCAGGCCATCGGTCTACAGGCTGGTAGGTACTGGGTTCGGATCCCAGTCGAGGCATGGGATTTTTAATCCAGATACCGACTCCAAACCCTGAGCGAGTGCTCCGCAATGCTCAATGGGTAGGTGTAAACCACTTGCACCGACCAGTGATCCATAACTGGTTCAACAAAGGCCGTGGTTTGTGCTATCCTGCCTGTGGGAAGCGCAAATAAAAGATCCCTTGCTGCCTGTCGTAAAAAGAGTAGCCTATGTGGCGACAGCGGGTTTCCTCTAAAAACAGTGTCAAAATGACCATATGTTTGACGTCCAATAGCCGATGATAAGATAAAAAATCAATGTGCTCTAGTGGCGTCGTTAAATAAAACAAACTTTACTTTTTATTGAGCAGTGCTGTTCTCTGTGGAAGGACTGTCACTTTATATAATCGTTGTGTCGATATCGTGGGGACCACATAAAATATCTAGTTAACCGAATATCGACTCAAACATTAAGTGAAATATGTAAAACAAAATATGTACAAATAAAACAAGACATATATTAAAAATATATATAAATGTATTTTTATCGAATCTAAATTTTTTTATTTAAGTCGATGAAACTTATTATGCTGTAAAAAATAAATTAATCAATCTATTGTACCACTGTGCATGTTCTGAACAAAGAAAAGTTCTATAAATTATAAAATTAAAATCACTGTGGACGTTAGAACAATCTAAATTTTCTTTTTAAGAAAAATGAATTTATAAGAAAGTTATACTAACAAAATGCAGTTACACGAAATGTTTTGTAGAAGGAAAGTCTAGGAATAATATTTGTCGCGCATTGGTTCGTGGCATCAAATCTGCAGTCCAAGTCACACTGACTACGGTATGGCAACGGTGACTCACGGTGCTTGAAATCGGGGAGAACCGTGAGTAACCGTAGTGAGTCCGGCGGCAAACCGTAGCAAACAGTACCCATCCGGGGTGATCCGTGACGAACCGTAGATCGGTACGGTTGTTTTAAGCGGTTTAAAACTTCCGTAGCTCGCCGCCGGTGAATGCATATATTGCAGTGCCACCGTAGCAGTTGCGTACCGTATAATAACTTTAGCACCACCGTGGCAGACTGTCTTTTTGGACAAAATTGGAGCCAGAGCTACGGTAAGCTACGGTTCATAGCACCGGGACCTACCGTGTGATACCATGACCATCACCGGGACAGTGTGACTGACGCTTTAAAACGTTTACACATCGACGTCTCGTCATTTTCTGTGACAATGGTATGGTATGGTATGATATAGCCTCTATTAGAAATTAGCGAGAAAAATTTGGCAGAGTTACGTCCACTAACCGCTCTCCAGGGCCCCGTTCCACGAAGCGATCTTAGACCTACATGTAAGATTACCGTAACTGCACAGCTAACATATACAATTAAGGTGATTTTTACGTCAAAGCAAACTGAAATTATTTACACAAAAACCCCCAACAAAAAACAAAACAAAAAATTGTAGGAGGATGGGACGGACTATATGCAATATTCCGATCAGAACAGTCCCCTTCCCCACGTGCTATATTATGTTTGTTTCTTTTCAATGTATTTCCGGGGGCGCATGACCCGACCCCTCCCCTAAAAACAACACTAGCCAGTTTAGACTTCCTCTACACACAATTCCCTGCACACGCGCCTGTTCTACTAAATATTTCGTTTGCTGCAAATTAATTAGGCCTTTATACATTGCATTATAAAGTGTAAATTTTGCTGTAATAACAGCTAAATATATAATTTAACCTAAAAACATCTACCTAGTAACCGTCCTTGTGTTATTTACATCAAAATATTTGTATAAACATATTTATGTTAGTCTTGCATACCGATTATTAAAGGTAGGTAGATGCTCAACATGTTAAAATGAAGACATTGTTGTATGCATGATTATAAGCGTAAGTGGCAAGCAAAACAAAAAACCTAATATTAAAAAAACCCCACAATTTTACCTCCTCACAAAGCAAACCGCAGTAACAACAACAAATCTGCCCCCAAATAAACAATAGCCTATAAAATAAGCCCACACACACCACCCAAAAAACATAACCCAGACGAACACGCACATTTTAAAAAAGATTGTATCTATGTACATATACCAGTGGCCCAGTGGTTCAGTGGCGTAGGAAGGTGGCAAAGGGGGGGGGGGGGGGGGGGGGCGCACACACACACACACACACACACACACATATATATATATAAACCATCGTTGCTGCTACTGTATCAAGAAAACTTATATACAGTGCCGTAACAGTGGCAAACACCAATAACAGTTGTATTGTTTTGGGGGGCTTTATTTTGACTACGGCGTGTCAAAACTTATTTACGAAACACCATGTGAGAAGACAGACTGGCTGCACTATCATTGATGCATATTCATCGTTCTATGAAAACTGACATTGCTCAAATCATTAGCATGTTCCTACGTCGCAGACTATTTCAAGGATCCATCCTGGCAACTATGTGAGCAAAACGTTGGTTATCATGGTGCTTTTCGATTAGATAGATATATATGCTGTTGATTACATACATACATACATACATACATACATACCAACTATCAGTATTCGAGAGCAATCAACATAGATACACATCACACAGTACGTGTAAAATTGTGTCGATTACAAATTGCCTGACAATGACACTGGACTGTGTGATGTGTATCTATGTTGATTGCTCTCTAATACTGATAGTTGATATATGTGTGTGTGTGTGTGCGTGTGTATGTGTGTGTGTGTGTGTGTATCAGTGGCGGATCTAGAAAATAATAAGAGGGGGTAGCTGGATTGGGATGGAGTTTTAAATATTGGTTAAATAAAAAAAAGTCTTACACCTGACAGGCCTGTCTCACAATTTACTCCAGACAATTTAAACCTTATACGTCTAAAATCAAAATCAACACAACAACTGGGGGACTCTTTTGTTAATTTTGTGTCTAAAATAGCCGATAAGGCTAGCATATTGGAGATCCCAATAGTCAATGTCAAATGCCAAAGTACCAATCCCTGGGAACTAATTCAACCAAATATTCCCTTTTTTATCAAAAAAGAAGTAGACAAAACTGATATACCACTTTTTTTTTAAAGTAATTTTCCAGGCCTCCCGTTATGATAATTATAATAATCACACTCGTATATATACAGATGGATCGAAAGATCCCACGTCGGGCAACACTGGTGATGGTAACTCTCAAATAGGCTCGCACGTTAGATTACCTGACAATTTATCTGTATTTACAACAGAATTAGCGGCCATCCACCAAGCCCTAGTTTGGATTAAATTAAATGCACCTGGTAATTATGTAATATTTACAGATAGTCTTAGTAGTCTTCGGGCTTTAAAAAGTGGTGGAAACGCAAGACAAGATTTTACTAACGCTAAACTTATACTTATTACCGATTTGACCAAACTGGAATTCAGTGTTGTATTAGAATGGGTACCAGCTCATTTTGGAATCCCGGGAAAGGAAGCTGCGGACCGTTTGGCCAAGAAATCCCTACTAGAAACTGAAACATCCCCTTTGGTAAAGTTGGGGGTTACTGAACTCTTTTCCATAGCCAAACCTATTTTTCAGCTACCTGAAGTTGATACAAGTGGTCCTATCTTAAATAATGTTAAAACTACTGGTACTGTAACTAGACAGAGTGAGACAATCGGTGGGTCTAAAGGACACTCTGCATGCGTTGGGACTAGCTAAATCTGATAAATGTGATAATTGCCATGTTGTTGAAAACGTTAGTCACTACTTATTCAAATACCGTGAGGCTTTAGAGCAAACGTTTTCTGATATAAATATATCTTTTAACCCTATTAGTCTTTTAAATCCTGATAAAGCTAAGCGATATTATTTCTAAAGCTTTATTAAAATGTTTCAGATACAGGGATTAAAATCTAAACTATTTATTCCGAAAATCTACTGTTTGTATTGGTCCCCTTACCGCGTCTGTCGAGTCCCCCCCCCCCCCCCCCTCCTTTATCACCCCCACCCCCATGTGTGGGTTTTTGTTTGTAGTTTTTCACCTCTCTCCTCATCTTATACAGTGTGCATCACTGGACTGTTTTGAGAGGGGCCTGTGACCATTTTTCTTTTGACGACTTCCGATGTGCATACCCCCCTCAAATATATAACTTTGTATATATCAACCTAAATCCTAGTCTTTTGTCTTGGTTCCAACCTTAAGTTTTTTTGGGTTTTATGTGGACTTTTTGTTCGTTTGTTTGTCTGTTTTGTTTTGGGGTTTTTTGTATGCGTTTGTTTGGTGGGTTTTTTAAATTATTATTTTATTATTACTACTATTATTTTATTTATTTTTTCTCTTTCTCTCTCCTTTACAATAATTATATATGTATATATGGTGTGTGTGTGTGTGTGTGTGTGTGTGTGTGTGTGTGATGTTCTATGTTTTATGCCATGTTTTATACGTTTAATTTGTCAAGGGTTACACTGCGTCTAATCTCTCTGGCAGGAGTAATACGCTGTATATTAATAATCATTATACGTTTTAACTTTTTGACACTTGTTCTTAACAAAATTATGTTAGGTATTTTAATAATTATGTAACCCCTGTTGGAACTACATCTCGTATGGATTGGTATCCTTATTGGGATTCCAGATGGGGTTTTAACAATACTGTCCCCAATTTATACTTTTATACGACTGGACACTAAAATATAATCCACCTTTTCCCTTTCTACTTATATTAATACCTTTTAATTTACTACTATGACATGTTTATATACATCTTTATTTTATTATTTTTAAAAATTTATTATTAATTTTTGTTGTTGTTGTTATAGACTTATCTCAATTATATTAAATATATTATTAATATTTTAATATTATTTTTAAAAATTTATTTATTTACTTTTATTAATATTTATTATTATAATTATTATTAAACTATCTTACCAATATGATGGAGTACACAAACTATCTATATCTATATATATATATATATATATATATATATATATATATATATATATATATTCCATGTTTATTTTATTATCATTGTTTTTTAATTATCATCATTTTTTTCTCGTCTCATTGTTTTTAACTGATGCTAGTTGGGGCGGTATGTTAAAAGTTAGGTGATAGCTCTTTTGACTTAAGTTTAGTCACAGCCCCAATCACATAGTTTTACGCGGTCTCATGATATGGTTAATATGGAAATGATATCATTAATCAATCTCCAATTTCTAACATTTACATTATGGTGGAGGTAGTTGGTGGGAGGGCCTAGGGAAATGAATTAAAAATGGGACGGACCTTCCCTTCTGCTCTCCTCCGACATAAACACCAGATTAACTAGACATACGTTATTGTCAATATTCTACTTTTTATGTAGTCATTGTAGAAACCTTTTTAACCCTTTGTTTAAACCCTTTTAACTTCTTTGTAAATAAAGTTTATTTAACCATCAATTAAATATTTTTAGCTAATCATCTGTATAAACGTTTTTAACTTTTAAAACATTTTTTTTTTTTAACACGCCCCCACCCCCCTCGTTCGAGTAGTTTCTGGCTCTAGTCAACAATCGTGCTCGAAACGAGCGTGCTTGAACATTAACTTGATATAAGCACGTGAATTCCCGACACCTGACCTGACATACATACATTGGGATGAAGTGAACCGGTGGGGGCTGAGCCATGGTAAAGATTCCGGGGGCAAAGCCCCCTGAAGTTTCGGCATTGTGGACATTTTAGAGCCTTATTTCACTGATTTCCGAGAATCTAATTCCTAATTAATAATCCGTAAAGTTGATTTTGGTTTTTTTTTGCCGTTTTTCCGATTCACACCAAAACGTAGGGGAACTCTAATAAGAATTTACAATTGCCAAAATTGTAAGGTATATTAGCAGCGGGGAATGGTTATATGATAATAGTGAATTAATTGGGCAAACATTACAACCGGTAGTTCAGTATTACAGTAGGTTTTATGACCACCAAAGATCTTGAAGGACGATTGGGGTCAGAAGTGAAATTTGAAAGTTGACGTTTTTTATCAGTAGAGGGTGATACCGCCACGATGTGTCAGACATTCATTCAGTCAACGAGGCATACTGCGTATGAGTCTCCCAATGGCCATTTGAGGGAGTCTGTTCCACTCCTCTTGCAGCGCCAGCCCAAGTTCCGTCAACGTGGTCTGCAGTCTTTGACGCACACGTCTCCCTATGAACACGTTTTTAATGGGAGAAAGGTCTGGGCTCATTGCTGGCCATGGCATTCGATAGATGTTGTGCTGCTGGAGGCGAGCATTGACGATTCGTGAACGGTGAGCACGGACATTGCCGTCATGAAAAACAAAACGTCGACCCACACGCCTAGCAAACGGGACGACAAAGGTCGTCAGTATGTTATCCCGGTAGTACTGCCCAGTGACCCTTCCTTGCACAATATGGAGGGGGTTTCTGTCAGTCATAGTGATACCACCCTACATCATAACCGATCCACCACCAAATATGTCATGAAATCGCATTGTGACGTTGGCGTGACGTTCATTTCGTCGTCGCCAGATACGACCACGCCTGTCAAGGAAGTCCAAAGTGAATAGGAACTCGTCTGAAAACACGAGACGTGACCATCGACGAATACCCCAGTTCTGACGCTCCCTACACCATTCACGTCTGTGGGCAATGTGACGATTTGTCAAGGTAGGCACAACCTGGGGCCGTCGAGCATGAAGATGGGCTGCAATGAAGACGATTTCTAATCGTCTGACCCAAACTCGGACACCAGTAGCCTGATGAAGGTTTGCAACAATTTGATTTGCCGTTTGAGCTCGATTTCTTAGAGCCTGGTTACGGATAAATCGATCCTGTACTCCTGTCATTGCCCTGGGACGACCTGAACGGGGTTGATCGTCAACATTTTGGGTTTGTTGGTACCTGTTCCATAGTCTGCTAATCACGGACTTCGAAACATTGAAGGTGTTGGCCCCTTCACGCTGACTTCTGTCCGTTTACAGCATGTCAATAGCCCGTAGACGCTCATCGCGTTGCATACGCCGCATCGCAAATTCAAACAATAAAAATTACTAAAAACAAAACAATAATAACTGTATGATCAACAGAATGAAAAGGATTGACAGAAATAATATTGCAGTGATTAATTGACATTCCTGGAAATTGTCAAAATCGAGAATGATACCCACACACGTGTACGGGGCAATTGCGTAATGCACGTGCTAACTATGGAATGTGTTTCGGTGTGTTGACAAACAGACCTGAACGTTCTTTACTAGGATGGCTCTGGTCAAAACGTAAAACA
Organism: Gigantopelta aegis; assembly: GCF_016097555.1. NCBI lineage: Eukaryota > Metazoa > Mollusca > Gastropoda > Neomphalida > Peltospiridae > Gigantopelta > Gigantopelta aegis. The sequence continues at coordinate 60,265,203 of NC_054704.1, forward strand.
TTAATATTTCAGGTTCCCCTACTTTATCCTTACCGATGTAAGCCATACTCGGTTCAATTGTACACCCGATTGACAACAGGGCGATGCATATTATACTGTCAAAAAAGAAACGCATAGGTGATAGGGAAAGAAGAAAAGTGTTTGATTTTACAAAATATCGGTTGTTTGGTATAATGTTGCTGAATAACCATGTTTGTTAATGTTCCTGGAATGGGACAGCATGCCCAAATGCACCCTAAAACAAATTTAACGCACGTTGTGCGACAATTGCAGGAAATCGGCGTGAAACTCGGGGGAAAAGATTGGGGTAGTGATGGGTATTTAAAGCTGCAATGCTCCCAATGATGCCTCATTTCCATTTCGACGTAGACGAGTTACAAGATGCCAAGACTAAACCTACTGAATCGAAACTTTGCAATAGCCGGCCCCAGTTAGGTAAATCGCAGTCAGCAGTTGCACGCCACATGAACGTCCATCAGAGCGAGCACCATTTCATGTCTCTGGGACAGGTACCAGCAGTTTCAATCAGCTGAATACCGGCCCAGAAGTGGAAGACCTTGCATAACAACTGCAGCACAAGATCGCTACATCCGGGTTGTGCACTTGCGTCACCGAACTGCCACAGCAACGAACACTGCTGGACGCATACCTGGTTTGAGAAGGGTGTCTGAACAAACCATTCGGAACAGACTTCGAGAAGCTGGTTTACTGGCTAGGAGACAGTATTTTGGCCCCGTCCTGCGACGTCAATATCGACATTTACGTGTTCGCTGGTGCACGAATGTACAGGGGTGGAACTTGGGGAAACTGGTCGCGAGTATGGTTCAGCGACGAGTCATGTTTCCTTTTACAGCGACGTGATGGACGACAACGTGTTTACAGACGCCGCAGTGAACGTTTTGCTAATAACTGCGTCGCCCAAGTTGCCAAATTCGGTGGAGGGAGTGTCATGATGTGGAGAGCCATCTCATACACCGGCAGAAGTGAACTGCACAGGCAGCTAATTGAGCATATATGTTTGACAATCTCTGTTGATAGTGAACACACGTTTTAAGAGTGCATTTTAGCTTGTATTTCGCATTGGTAAATGATGTTATAATTTGGTAACCAGAGAATGTAACTTTAATAAAGAGCAAAAGAAAAGTAAAAAGTAATTTAATAGATAATACCACACAAAAATAGTCTGTTAGAAACTCTTGTTTTCATTAAAAAGTTACTTTCGTCACAATTCTGCACTTTTTGCATCAAAAGTGTAATTTTAACTATTAATTTTAGCTATCTGAGCTCTACAATATGAAACTGCCCTATTTCAAGTATTGTACATATCTCACTAATGATATGTAATCAAGAGCTCTATTTAAAGTTAAATGTTTAAAACACAATTCAGGCCTACAACATATACACATTTATGTTCATTGTTTTAGTTATATTAATGTTTTGCTTTATCACAATTCACAATGCAAGAATGATGGTTAATGACCATTTTATTAGAAAACAAAACTAATCATTTGTGTTGCCTGCCAAATTGTCACTTTTCTGCAAGATGTTCCTCCAAACCACTGAAGCCAATGAAATATCAGCTGGACAAGTCAATAACAATGATGAGAAAGTACTACTTGTTATCTATCAATTTGTCTCTTGCAATTACGGACTCATCAAACCGTATCTGAAAAGCTGTACCTTTGTGCCAATGAACAGTCACCTTGGCTGGCTAAAATAGACAAAAATAAAGTTAATGGTCATTGATACAAAATCACAATATATATCAAGTTGAACTTCACAGAACAAATGTTGCACATAAATAGTTTTTCAAATGTTTTGTAATTTCAAGAAATAAAAAACATTTACAGACTATACTAATTGAAACAAATAAGGAAACACACAAGTATTAACAGCAAATGTTGACTGTAACCATGCAAAACCCTCGAAGGGTGCCAGGAAGCTACATTCAACCCCATATTAGTGACATTCAATCCCACATTATATCTTTTTATTTCACAGAAACAGAACTATGCTAGTATTGAATTTGAATTTGATCTAAAATATCATGTGTTCCATTATTTCTTTCCAACAGTATATAAAATACAGTAAAAACTAATCCTATTTAATTATCTTTATTAAATTTATTCTAGGACACAACTGCCTTGGCCAAGTCTATTTTTCAGTGTTATCAAAGGCTTTAAGCTAACATGAGCACATAAAAATTACAATGAACTATTCCACTACTGCAGGGAAGTTTTTGTGTTCTGTCAAAGGAGTTCTGTTGTCAGTATTGTTTTAAGTAATTTTGTAACAAAGGACAAATCACACCTGAAATCCTGAAATGATGCAATAATGGTCCCAGGATTACTGCAATAAACACTTGAACACATTGCTATAAGCTCTACGATAAGTCTTGTTGCGCGAGATGTCAACATTGTACATTGCCTGTTTTAGAAACCGCTTTTACTTTTTTCTTGTTTCTTTTTTACAATTGTTTCTGGTAAAATATTAAAGGTTTGTGGAAGATTTTATGATGGAATTTTCTGGATTTTTTTTTTTTTCCCCGTATACAATTAACCGATGTTTGTCTTTATAAAGCTATTCAAATATGCGATATAATTTGTATTGATTTAATGCTAAATAGTTCTGTGCAGCCGAATTATATGCAAATAACCAATTCATGCTATAAACCGATATGCAATAAAGTGGATTCTACTGTACAAGTATAGTTAGAGTAAAGAAAATACTTGTGTATCTCCTCATATGCAATGAAAGAACATATTCCAGTCACACCTGGTATAAACCAGCACTTGCTACATGTATGTATGACCAGCTAAAGCGTATGCAGCACTGTAATATGTTTTCTGTATCCTGCATATAACTGGCTACAACACTGTGAGCTCTTTCTAGGGTCATGGGAAAAACTAAGTATAATAATGAAGAAACTTGAACAGTTTTAGTCGTTCCCAAACTGGGAACACCCTAAATATTGTTTTAGGAATAAAAATAGTAGCTACCAGGTTTCTTGGGCCCTGTTCAGTAACGCTGACTGTGCACTGTTAAACAATATTCAGTGAGACATTTTCTATAAGAAGAGTGTCTTTGCAAAGAAATGGCCACCAGCTGAAGACACATGCACATGCAGACTGCACTGATACCAGCTGACATAGCGATAAACACCATACCCATGAATGAGGATTCCACCAAGTTTGATTTCAAGAAAACACTTGATGGATAGAGTTTACCAAAACTGATGAAACAGATTATTTGCATTAATTGATCTAAAATTGCTGAACATCCTGGAGTGCACAAGGCGACCCTTTTTATATACACATGTATTTCAAAGTGCTAATGTCTTGACATTGGACAACCTTGCACAGTAGCATGCAGATGTATCCAAGGGATGCACCAGATTATTTTGTTGCATGTGATCCACCAACACGTTATGTCAGTTGAGTTAAAGTCTGTTTTGTTCAACAACATCACTGGAGCACATTGATTTAAAATCATTGACTATTGGATGTCAAACATTTGGTAATTTTAACATATTATAGTCTTAAGAGAGGAAACCCGCTGCATTTTTCCATTAGTAGCAAGGGATCTTTTGTATGCACCATCCCACAGCTTTTGATATACCAGTCGTGGTGCACTGGCTAGAATGAGAAATAGTCCAATGAGCCCACCAACGGGGATTGATCCCAAACCGACCATGTATCAGGCAAGCACTTTACCACTGGGCTACGTCCGACTACGTCAGTTGAGAAGGAATCGGATGACAGTATTCTGTACTATTTATTATGTTCAACACATTGACATCATTTTATGAACAACCCTCAAGTTTTTTTGTGCTAGAGTTTTACTAAACATTCTTTCATTCATTCATTCATTCATTCAAACATACACTCACTCATTCACTCACTAATTCATCCATGCATGTATTTATTCAGGCCATAGTGGTTAGGTGTTTGTGGATGCTGATAGGTGTATAATTACAACAACGCTTTTTAACTGGGGAACCATTGATCATAATCTGACATATGTTGGTATCTTGATCTATTATTTTATACAATTATTTACAATTTGCAGTTATTTTTTATTTTAATAATTTTTAAAACATGCTAACTGAACTTAGCAACAATCTAAAACTAACATTTGACATAAAATTAGGTTTTTCTAAGTCATGTTACAAATATTTTTAGATTTTCATACCATAATTACCATCCTTTTAATCGGCCATTAGTCTGCACAGTATCTGACAGTATTAGAAACAGTTTTAATGAACTCATGGAGCCCATAAACATCTATTTTGAAACCAAGATCACATTTCTAAGTGCTGTAGTTCTGAAGACATACAGTTTTTATGATGACTGGTGGCGATTTTGAAAAACGGCTGCCATCCTGTTCGCACAAACTTTAGATAATGTCATCTTATATTTTCATGAACTCCATATCCCAGAGATTAATTTCAGCCATAGTGACAAATGTTATACTTCTGGCCCCGGTTACTCAAAAACTAAGGCTCTTTTTCTGCCTCTGCTGCAGGACTAATATGGGTAAATCAATATAAAAGTTAAAACTTGATCATGATAACACTGTACACAAAATTTCAGCTCAATATCTCAAGACATTGTGATAAAAACATCCGGAAAACTGTATGTGGGACAGACAATCTAATTAAAATTAGCTCCACTATTACATATGGATCTAACAGCAGCCCATTGGAGCTCATGTCCAGTTGACCTTTCATTCGACCAATCAAAATGTTACTTGCAAAATCATGCCAGTGATTTGAAAACATTCGGGATTACACCGAGGGTACACGAAATGATTCGGGTGAATTACGAAGTATGCCGGAAACTAATTACAATATAAAATTTTATATAAAATTAGTTTCAAGACGAAAAAAAAACCTGTGATGGTATAGCCATAAAATCTGTTTATACTAGTATACAATCCAGAGTTTACTACTGCACTTTCCCCCCAGTTTTTTCAATGTTGAAATTGACCAACAAATTTGCTTATTGCATAAATAGTCTCGCCTGATATTTTAAGAATTTGTATGCTCCCGAATAACACTATAAAAGGCAAAGTGTAATTGGTCGATATTTAAATTGTTATTTATAGATGAAATGTCACCTGGACATGGGAGTCTATACAGTGCTGTTAGATCTATTGGTTAGACCAAGTAGAGCTAATTTTAATCAGATTGGTGGGACAGACGAACAGACAGACGGAATGAAACTGATAGTCACCTCCGGTTGGACTAAAAAGGAAGTACACTATATGTTGGTGTCTTTAACATGCTACTGGGCTACCATACATGTACACAGACCCTAATCTAGATTTGAAATATTAGAAGCAGTGTGTGATTTTGGTTTTAAAAATGTAAGTGTCATAAGGACTCTCTGTTTGCAAATCTTTAGAGCCTGCCACCAACCCTATGAGCCCTGCCACACGTCTCCAGTAGAACAGAAGATACACTACATGTTTTGCATGAAACCATGGAAAAGATAGCTATTCAAGACTCTGGTTTCCCAGGATAGTGAGATATATGTTGACTGTGTCATTTAGAAGAATCAATGTAATTTGTACAAATAATTTTTATGAGCCAGGCGGGCTCCTATGTTAGCCAAGCTAGAGAGTCCCAGAAAAAAAGGGGAGAAGTTTGATAAAAAATAGTGGAAGTGAACATTTATGGTAGATTTCGAAACATTTCACCATTTCTGAATTATATACCGACTTCCTGATCTAGGAAATGATTCTAAAAAACTCTAATTTCTTTTAATTAGAATAGTTTGTAAAAACAATGATTCTAAACTCAGAACATACAGTCTATTCAAATCAGAGTTTAAATAAGAAAACTACCTGCTCTGTACACCAAATTTCCAACAACGCAAACAATTTACTAAAATGAGAATTAGTGAACACAATCTTCATATTGAACTTGGAAGATTTTGTAAACATGAAAAACTAATTGAACCCAGGAGTTGTTTTGTTTGTAATTTCCAAGCTATTTTGTCCTATTTATTATGTTGAAAGGCAACAACTATTTGGTAAGTTGAACTCCTTTTTAAACTTCTATACTCCAACTAGAAATTTACAATTAATATTTTTATGTCATACAATAATGGTGACACTGAAATTCTTAACCATGATTTAACATTTATTGACAGCTGTATTTCTAAACGTAAGGTTCTTGTTCCGGACATCAATGAGACAGTAATTTAATTTAATTATTTCCAAGTATTTTGACCATTTCATTTTTATAACATACTTTATTATTATATAGTAATTTTATTCCTAGAATACAAATTCTGTGTCTCTGTCTGGCCTGTACATTCATATTGTTATTATTATTAGTTGTTGTTATTGATATTATATAATTCTTATCTCTTGTTTGCTGACACCAGATTATTTGGTATTGAGCAATAAACTGAAATTGAAATTTGAACTTCCGGTAATAAAATTTAAACAAAACAATTGACATTATATGTTTAATTAAAAATGTAATATTATTAAGTAGTTGACAATGTGTTGTTATGTTAAAATGGAAGCAATAATTAATATGTTCTGGTATTACTGAAATGAATGTGGCCGACAGCTATCACTGTTTGACTGATCACTGCAAACAGTGTGACATGCATCACTGTACAGTCTGCTACCAAAACATGAACTAACAAAGTGCCAAATGAACTATGACACCGAACAAGTCAGGGTCTTGATGTCTGTTGTGTGATATTGTTTTTGAAATTGGATTATGTCCAAAATATTACTGCGACTTCTCACTACTACCAATACCTCGTCAACTTGAGCCGACTTTGGGCAAAGAAAACGTTCATTTTGCCAGCTAGATTAGGGCCCATGTCCATGTATTTTAGCTGCTTAGTAGTCCAATAGACAGGTAAATTATTAAAAGTTCCAACCTAACAAAGGAAGCAAATTCAACAGTTTGTGTTTTTGAATAGTCCACTTAAGTTTGTAAAGACCAAAATGTAACTTACTAATAAATAAAAGAACTACACAGTGTTTTACATTATATTGAAATATACTTACAAAATTTGCTCCATTTAAAATTGCCTCTAAAATTCCAGCTGTAAAAGCTGCTGGGTTGAGGCTACCTGGAAATATAAAATTAAAGCTCCAAAAGCTTGATTCTGACATGCACAAACGAATTACAAGAGAGACAATGTCAAAGATATAAACAGGTAATTTATGCAATAACCAGTTTTTCTATCTCAGCCATATTAATTTAATCTCACGACATACTGTGAGAACATATTCACTAAAGACAATATCCCAGGCAAGAACACAAGTCAACTTTAATGCTGACCTGTAATATCAGTGAGTTTCACACTGTGATGGCACCGCAGTGTAAGACAATATCCCAGGCAAGAACACAAGTCAACTTTAATGCTGACCTGTAATATCAGTGAGTTTCACACTGTGATGGCACCGCAGTGTAAGACAATATCCCAGGCAAGAACACAAGTGAACTTTAATGCTGACCTGTAATATCAGTGAGTTTCACACTGTGATGGCACCGCAGTGTAAGCTTAATGTAGCTCTGTATTTCAGGCCCTGACATCACTATTTGGTTTTCATTAACTGACAAATACTACACAACAAATGGACAATCAGCATTGTGTGAACTGCTGTAAGAATGATATTTATAAAATTCTTTGTTTTGTTTGCAACTATCAAATTGTAAGATGAAAATATAAACAAATTAATATTACCTACATATATATAACAATATATAACAATATATAACTTACATGTACATGTAACTTATTTTCAGACTACTGGCAAAAAGAATGTTTGCTACTCTCCAGCATTTGTCCAGAAATTGAACTAGTACTCAAGTTTTAACTCCAATGTACCGGTAGTCATAAAGTTGTTAACAATGTAATAGTTACTTTTAACATTTTTAATTGCACATACATGTTTCTACCACAACTGTCACAATACATATTATGTTTTGTCATTTGCACAGTGTGCCAAAACCTTTGTAACTGTGTAAAACTAAAACTGGATGATGATCTGCTCTAGTGAATATATTTCGTAAGAACACATACCTTTATCCTTTGGAACTGAAATGTATCTGTTGACTAGGGATTCTTTTTCTATAATATAATCTAATTATTATTAAGGAGCATATCAAGAGAATACTCTAGATATTAGTCACAAAATGCCAAAGATATAAAACTAGTATCACCTGGCCAGTAATAAATGATGTGATTAAAGATCAAACCTGTGGCTTGAGCTTGAAGAACTACTTCTTTTAGTGTGTAATAATAGTTGATTGGTGAATACTGTGTTTTACTGTATAGCAGAAATTCTGTATCACTCAATTAAAATGTACCATTTAAAAACACGTTTGATAATCTAGTGACAAACTCTTTATTCATAATGGTACTGACAGCTAAGTCATGCTTGACCTCAAATCATTAAAAACACCAGTCACAAATATTTCAGAAAGCCATTTTAAAAAATATAATTGTTAGCCAACTTTGCTCAAACATAAAATTTATGTATGTTTTATGCACATATATTAATCTCTCATATCTACATGAAGTTTTACCAGCCAAAGGTGAGCATGCTAACAACCTTCAGTAAATACTACAGAATATTAAAGACCTAAACCTGTTGCTTAGAATGTTAATTTGACAACTGCATCAATTATTTTTCACAGCTACAAGTATCACACATATACAAAGGATACAAACTCTTTCATCATCATTGGCATGTTCCAAATTATCAGCTTCTTTTCCAAACAATGTCTGTGAAAACAGAATTACATTTAAGAAAGAACACACACACGTGCACACACAATGACAATACTTATTATGGATGTTTACCTGTTTGACAATAATTATGAATTCAATCACTTAACAACCATCCAATCCAATCCAATCTTTATTACAACCACTGTCTGTTTACACTGGTTAAGGGATATTCTCATGAAAAAGAAAAAGCAAACATCCAACAAGTATCCCCATATTAATGTTGATAAATGCCTTCCGAGATTCTGGAACAGTACTTAATTATCCCTTCAACAATATCTCTTCTCTTCTAGCTTTTGACCAATGACTATGTATTTTAGCAGAGAGAATGATTTTGGCATATACCAGTTTTTACCAAGTTTTACATGTATTCAAAAAACATTTCAATAAGTTTCAAGCAGTAACCGTGCATGTACTTCAAATAATCAATTTATGATTCAGATATCCCCCAAGTTGATAAATGTAAATTATGTTGATGAAATAATAATTCTACAATGACTTTAGAAAATACTATTCTTATTGGTCATTTACATTAGCTCTATTAAACCACGTTAACCTACCTCTAATTTAATTAGCCCTCTTTACTCATATAGGAATATAATTCCATTTTATAATTACTGTTTTGTAACAGGCATCTGGATTGGTTAAAATGCTATCACGTGATCTTCCATGAACGTGAAAGCTTCACTTTTTCGGTAAACAAATAAAAACAAAATGTTATTACTGGAACTACTTTTTATCAATTACTTTTTAAAAACAGAATCCTTGAGGATTCCTTTCTGTTTTTATCCCAAATATCATCTGCACTGTGAGTGACAGTGACAAACTGACAGACAATGTCGGATGACAGACACGAAAGGTTTGGTGGAGACTTTACAGTAAGTTTATCACCTCTTGTTGAAGACAACAAAAAAAAGAAGGAAATTGATGCTCAACAAATCAAAAGAGAGACATGAGCACAGTTCTGTCACATGTGAGAAAAACACCAAATCGACAACTTACACACGCGAAAACACATACACGACCTGTCCTTTCTGAGAATAATATCACACAATCACAAACTTCCTCTGAAATCCACACATACAGTAACACTGAAACCACTTTATCCCTTTCAAGCCAGTCTTAACTTTCACTTTTCACTAATTCAACTTTTGATAAATCTTCTAAATAATTTGATGCTCTCCCTTATGTTAATTAGTTCAAAATTCATACTCTTAACCTCTTTACAACAAATCTTCCATTTAAGTATATATATTGTTCAATTCTTAATTAATTATCATTTGATATTTTTTTTAAAGACTGTTTGCGTTATCAACTGATGTTCAGTTATTTGAAATTTTATAACTTTTTATCCATGTTTGATTCAGAAAATTAAAATTGATAAAACCTTATGTAAATCATTATAATGAATTGGAGATTTGATGGAAAAAAAAAACCAAATGTAACTTTCTAAGGGAATTCCCTTATTTGTGTATTGATACAGTTGTAAATCATTGTGGAAGAGAGTTTGATTTGTTTTTTTAATATAGTTTTGTATAATGGCAATATTAATGCATTTGGAATTATAAGAATTGAACGTTATATTTACTTATATTTTTGCCGTTCATCAATGATAAACACCAAAACCGTTTTATACACTTATGTATGAACGGCTTTGCGCTAACACACTACGCCATTCATACAGTGTGTAAAACGGTTTTGGTGTTTATCATCGCATGAATGTCAAAAATATGACGTTCAATTCTTAAATGAATCTGTATGTCACTGGACACTGGAATGCTAATGGTAATTTTGAATTCAGAAATAGTCTTAGGTCTCCACCCCGAATGGTTTGAGGACGATATAGGACAGATTCAAGGGAACACAATGCCTGCAGTACAACTGAAGAAAATTAATAAAGTTAGAACACAATTGTATTTTGAACAAGTCAAATGTAAATCTAGCATTTTTTGCCCCATAAAAAAAAAAAAAAATCACATTTGATAGAATTCCAGGCTATAAGTAAGGAGATTTTATACTACATTTGTGAATGTAATACATCGATATAAACAAAACAATTCTTATAATTACAAACAGTACAGTTAATATCGTTTGAAATTCATAAATCACATTTTTCTTTGTCCTACTATGATCTATTTTCAGTAATGACAAACTTGTTTTGCACTTTATTAAAGAATAAAATTGTGGTTTTGTTTTAGTGACATCATCCGATTAAATACAGTAAACTGTATAACAGCAGGAAGTTTGTAATTACAATTTATTTATTCTTATTTATGAATTTGTCTCTACATCTATTGATTAAATTAATTGATTAAATGTTTACAAATGGTTGTCCCCTCAAACAAAGTAGAAGTGTCCTGCCTGTTCACTTCTATTCACTTCCCTCCAACAAAATGGAAGTGTCCCAGCTGTTCACTCCTATTTGCTTCACGTTTTGAAACTAGTTCAACTTTGACTATGGTAGAATGGAAATAAACATATTCTTAGTTCATTCTTAAGGTAGTTATTATGGATTTAATAACGCTAAATATTACATTTAAAACCTCATGCTAATGTGTTCGGTTATAAATGAAAATTAGTGTTATTAAATCCACGATACCCTACCTCAAAAATGAAATGAGAATATCAGGTCTCACACTGGAATAAACTTTTGTTTAGCCAATTTTTAGACATGTACATGTATTTTGAGTATTTCCTTGAAAATTCGAGAATACAATTCATTGTACACCACATTGAGAAGAAATTTGAAATAAATGATTACAAAATGGCATACTTATTTGTTGGTATGTAAATCGTCTACATTTCTAAAAGATCCCTTGCTGCATTATTAAAAAAAATGTAGCGAGTTTTCTCTGTTGACTACGAGTCAGAATTACCAAATGTTTGACATCCAATAGCCGATGATTAACTAATCAATGTGCTCTAGTGGTGTCGTTAAACAAAATAAACTGTTTACAAACACTATCGAGGAACATCAAATTCGTTCATGTTTTATTTTTTTTAATTAACAAAATGTAATACGCTAGTTAGGGTTAAACACTTGTCAAGTTTTAATAACCAAACACAAACATGAAAGATATTTAAAAGGGCATGGTTATTCATAGCTGTAAAGTAACTGGCATTTTTGAGGCATGATGAAAAAGGCACAAGTCAGTATGGCAAAATTAATGCTGTGGAGCCGTGGTGAATTTCGAAGCCTGTAGCAAAACACCAAGTGTATACTGACAGGATTCGAATCTAATGCATCGATTCGCAATGCATTTGACAGTCCATCACATTAACAAGTCCATGACATTATTGGGCCTTTCAAGTACATTGACAAAACAAATGCCAAATTAACTATTCATGTACAGTCGAACCTGGTCTAACGGTCACCTGTACATAACGGTCACCTGCCTATAATGGCCACTATAAATCCCCCCCAATGCATTTCCTTCTTTATTTGACCTGTACATAACGGTCACCTGTCCTTAATGACCAGCAGTCACTATTTTCCACCCAAAATCACAGGTTGAACTTGCTATAACGGTCAGAAGATGATCGTCGTAAAGACGTTTTTTGCTTTATGTTTTGATGCTGGTTATGTCTTTACTTTTTCAATCATCTTAAAAATTATAAATTAAATGTGTTTATATGGCCATGCCATGTAAAAGCTTTGGGTTTATTTTCTGTCAAAGTAAAGTTCCATTGTAATTCTCTGATCGTAATTGAAAAACAAACGGACACTCAGTAACTTCCGTTACTGGTGGGGTAATTCGATTGGTTCTCAGCATCCTCACTGAATAGTAGACGACTTCCCATTGGCTGTACATAATGTAATCTGTATGTATGGTAACTCTATTGAGTCTCGAGAAACTAAACAAATGAGGTATTATGTTAGGTGTTTCATTGTGTCTAGCCAGTCATGATTGTTAAATAAACATGAATTGTTGAAGGCAGCGGTCATTGCAGATGTCCCGTGTTCGGATTATTTAAGCGACTCCTGATCTTATTCAGCTGTAATCAATGGTCATACTCCACTGAAGGATTAGCGGTGACATGAAACAAACAAATGAGTTAAACATGTCACATGGGTAATAACCTTCAATTACACAAAATATCTTCTGCAAGTCATTGTTAGCGTTTGTGAAATATATCAAGGAATATGTTTGCATGCAAAATGCCACCGAAAAATCGTACTTTAACGTTAGAACAGAGAATCGACGTTATTAACAAATCTGAGAAAGGCACTTTAAGTGCGCGAAAGATCGCCGATCATTTTGGTGTAGGACGTTTTCAGATTAAGTCTATTTTAAAAAGGAAAGCTGATGTTCTGGCCGATTTTGACAATAATGTTTCAGCCGAAAGAAAAAGGCAGAAGAAAGCAACAGGCAATGATGACATAAACAAGCTAGTGTGGGAATGGTTTAAAAATGCGACATCTTTTTTTATGACAGTTGTGATATTCTTTAATATATGGGTTCTAATTTTGAACTTGTATATAAGGGTCACCTCTCTATAACAGCCACTTTTGTTAGGTCCCTTGGGTGGCCGTTATATACAGGTATGACTGTACATGTAATTTGTGGTACACTCAGGGACTAAGCAATTCACTAGAAGAAAGGCCAATTCAGTATATTACTGATCTTCTTGGCATACAACCAGAACAAGCTCTTTTCTTCTCCTTTTTAATTTTTTTTAGGGATGTTTTAAGTTTTTATGTTAACTTTTAATTTTCGTAAAAAAGAGAGCTGGAAATTTTGTCAGTACTAGTAGCAGCTTATTTTTACACTATCAAACAAAAAACATTAAAAAATTGTTGTGTAATAGAAAGGTTAAATAAACACACCTTCCACATGTTGGATTTAATAAATAGCAGCATTGTTAACAGCTTGACTTCTCTCTTGTATCCTTTTTCTCTCAAAAACAACACATCCAACAAATGAGATCCAACATGCTGTCCCATCTCTGCAAGCCTAAAGACGAATAAAACAAATTTAATAACACAACAAAAAAAGAAGAAGAAAATTTTGTTTTGTTTAACGACATCACTGGAGCACATTGATTAATTAATCATTGGCTATTGGATGTCAAACATTTGGTAATTCTGACATATAGTCTTTGAGAGAAAACCTGCTACATAGCAAGGGATCTTTTATATGCACCATCCCACAGACAAGATAGCACATACCACAGCCTTTGATATACCAGTCGTGAGGTACTGGCTAGAACGAAAAATAACCCAGTGAGCCCACTGTTGGGGATCGATCTAATAACACAATAAATAAGTTTTAATATAATTTTCACGAGATGAATTTACTGATGACATAATGATTGTTTCCAAATAACCAAATGCTACACTTCAAAAATACAAAACACTCAGCTGCAAACTACACAAAAAAATAAACAAAACCAAGCACAACAAAGTTCAAGGGCCATAACTCTGTCAAAAATTGGCATATCTCAATGCCTGTCAAACTTGACCTATAACTCTTATTCACTTATTGATAAAGCTATACACAATATTTCAGCTTAATATCTTGAAGTATTGTGAACAAAAAGGTGTGGTTGAACTTGTAGAGGAAAAAAACTACATATATTTTCAAATTCACGTACATGACAATTAAAAATATGTTAAGTACCATACCTGTAGATAAAAACAGAACATTTCTTTTAAGCAACTCACTTGGTTTGAAGCTCTGGCACTGTATAAACTCTGTTTTGGCAGTACTGGACAATTTCAGAAAAAAGTAGGGCAAAAGTTGCAACATTTATCTGAAATAAATAAAATCTGAACATTTGTAGTAAAATTAAGGAAGCCGAAGTGTTCATCATTACTATCATCTATATGTAAATATATATGTATTTTGGGTGCTAAATATTTACACCACCTTAAAGTTTATAAAAATAAAACTACATTTATCAGCTAGTGATGTCAATGCAAGGGGATGCAAGAGGGGTGGAATCCCCAGTAAATGATTTCCTCAGGAGTTGCTGTTCTATAGATGAGACACTAGATAGACAACCATGGAATCATCCACTATCTTGCCAAATGCCCATTCAACTCTGCTTTGTGCAGAGATACGAGGCTGAGCCCCATTCCACGAAGCGATCTTAGCATTAAGATCACCTTAAGTGTATAACTACTGTATGTATCATGTATTATGGTTTTGTCATTCAGATTACCTTGGATGTTTAATCAATTACCTTAAAACCTCTATAAGAAAAAGAAAAAAAGAGTTAACCTATGCAGTTTGATGGTAATTTGTAAAGAATATTTGTTTTAATTTATACTGAAGTTTTACCCCCAATAAAATGTTATTTGAGATGGCATGGGTTTAAAACTTAATAAATTAATATGTTTATGTGAATTTTATCTTTATTCATAATTTTGGCACTGTCAATATATAGAACATGTTCTAATAGTCTTCTGCTGCCAGATCAGTAGTGTGTTTTGTCACATTCGATTCAGTATCAGCATGTTTCTTTTTTAACTATAGTACCACTCGCCAGACCCTAAAATCGATAGTTGCCCAACTGACTATTTTTCTAATATTCTTAGTCGCCTTTAGTCAATAAAGGTTGCCACGAGCGACTGCTAATTTTCAACTCTGCTCCCCCCCCCCCCCCCACGGGACATTCACAAGTTATATTATACACTGGTCATTTATTTGCCTTTACATATATGAATACTATTCAGGTATAACATTTCGGACAAATGAGCTAGCCTAAAAGCTTGGAACCAATGACCATGGAAGGTGCAAGAAATCTAGATGCTCTGAAATACCATTTTGCAGCCATTTCAGGGAGGTTAAATACTAAAAACATCAATATCAATAACCAGTTATTTTCAATTATTGTTACCAGAATTTTTTTTTGGGGATTGCCCCCCCCCCCCCCCCCCCCCACCCTCTCCCCCTAGCTATGGCCCTGCTGTTTGGCAGTAAAGCTAATATGAATAACTGTTGTTATCCAGATTCGGGGATTTTCGTTTAAAGGTAGGGTCAACTCAAACAAGAGCCTTATGTGTTGGAAAGATGCATTACCTGGACCACCAACACATACTGACACTTTAGCAAATGAAAAACGCGTAATTAACTATTTAACTAAATATATTTCAAGTTGCATTAACGGAACAAAATGGGGTTATAGTATTTTTCTGTGTTAAATAATCCAAAGGAAAAATGTACACTATTAGGCCTATTGATATGCTACGTTGGAGCAAAAACGACAACGCACGATACCCAAGTAATAATTTTCTTTTCTTTGGGACTACGTAATTGGTCAGTTCTGTGGTTTTAGATGGAAAAGTCTACTTAATCAATAGTTTTACAGAACTATTTACAGTAATAAACCATGTCCATTACTATTTTAGGGGCGACATGTAATATACCACAATACCGGTATGTATTTTTGTGTATAGACAGCGGCAATTAATTGGCTCGTCTGGTTACAAATCAAATACACACCTGCCAATCAGGAATCACAGGTAGAAGCAACTAACAGCATAGACCAATTAACTAAGAAAACACTCCGTGTAGCATTTCAGTGCGTAGGTTAATGCATGGACAAAACATTGTTAATTATTTCAACTTGTTGTGTAGTCACTTTGACAATGGTATTTTATTTTGTATTGAAAAATAATATATATAGTGCTGGATATACTTATTGCTGGCTTACCGAGATGTGTATTATTACAGAACATTGCAATGTATGACTATTTATCATCCTGCAAAAAACAGGTAGATTGTGTTTCTCTAGTTCTAAGGCTCATTCCTGACGTTATACGTTAAGTATTATGTAACCACCAGAGGGCGTACTCACTGATATGGTACAAAATGGCTGCGCCCGTTATATATAATAGCCGTCACACTTAACCGTTTTATTAATTAACTATACGATTATACTTGTTGATATTAAGCAATAATGTGCATTATATATCGTTGAATATGCATACCAGGCCAATTGCATTAATTGTCCCTTCCTTTAACTCTGGAAAAATCAGCCTGCATCCCTACAAAAACGTAGCCCAGTGTCACTTTGTCGTTATATCAAAATTGCTGTTGTATTGAATTGTCATGAGTTATCACCTTTGCCAAAATGGCGTAACAAAAAATACTAATTAATATTAACTGATGACTTAATAGCATATAAATAAGTAATGCATTGCAATTATTATTAAAAACAACAAATACATGTACATATATTAAACATGTTTTTAAAAAACATCATTAAATATTTTAAACAAGGTGCATTCACCGTCAGTCTAATCATTCCTTGGTTAAAGACATCTATGATTGGTGCTTGTTTCATTTACAAATTAACATGAAAATAGAAGACTTGATTGGTCGAAGTTAATCCTTTAATTGGTTGACTAAAGGCTTATTTGCAAAAGCAATACATGTCTACAGATTTAGCAGACATCGGTAGCTCGGACAGCATGTGACATTGTCGGCTCACTACGAGATCAAGGATTCTTAGTGGCTGTGTGTGTACTGCCAACGTGCTACGGTATCTGTGATTATGTAATGTCATTATTAAAGAGGTGTTTTCCCGACGGTGTGAATTCTGGTGCAATGAACAGAATACACTGATGTACGTGCGTTCCCGACAATTTGTGGTCGGATGGTGTAAATGTTGTGGTAACGGCGGTCGTCGTAATGAGCTCTGACTGTATATGTGTTGTGACTGCTATTTTTGACACATTCCAGTCAGAAATGTAGACAGGTTTTCAGTTCTTGCCAATGTTAGTTTGACTATACAAAAGTGTGAAGCAATAGCTTCCTGGATATGTGGTCGTTCATAAACTGAAGATAAAAAACTGGGAATATTTATTCCATCCAGTGCCGAAGACAATTCTGTTTGATTTGGCACTGCTATGTTGCACAGCATTGTCATTAGTTTGCCAATATACCCTGAAATTACATTTTTCCATTAATAAAATAAAGTCTTATCATGTTTAGTCAAATGTCTTCTCTTTTCATAATCGGTACAAAATACAAAAATAAACTTTGAGAGTGACACATAAGCAAATGGATCACAAAAGGCACATATGAAAAGGCAGACATTTATTACTGTACCACACATACACATGACATCATATTTTAGTTTTATCTGGTACTACATGTAGTTATGTTACCCTTTTAATATTAAGCTAGGAAGTTATTTATAGCTCCTCTTAAATATCAAATATTATCAATACTTAATAAAGATGGGAAATAAGTTAATATCCTAAATAGCTTCCTTAATCAAAATAAGATAGCAAGTAATCACTCCCTTAATTTTTTTCCCACTACAACTAATACATAGTCCATTTAGGCAAAACAAAATTGTGTGTTTCCGAGAACCCAATCCTACCAAGAAAAAAGGGTCAACCCTAATTATTTTTTAAATTAAAAATGATATGAAGGTGGGGCATGTTTTAGGCTTTAGATATGGTAGCACATCCCTGCAAATATTTCTTTTTCATATGGGTGGTAGATGTCATTATTGCTGATGTTCAACACCTCATCAAAATATTTGTTATCACTTGCTACCCAGGTGGAAAGGTATTCTGTCTTCAAAAAGTATATACAACCGCAACACTAGTAATTATATATGTCCAACTAATTGAGCTAAAAGAAACAAATATTGTTCTTGAATTGTGGAAACATTAAATCTAAGAACAAACAATTGATATATAAATTTACTATTATTTAAAATTAAAATATTTTACAAGTATAAGAAACTTGATACTGTGAAGAAATGATAGATATCTTGCTGCTTAAAATATTTTTACAGTGGGCATAACCAGTTAATATTTTGTGTGATTGTAAATGTGACAATGAGAAAACAAGCTGTATTTTCTAAATCTACTCTTGTTCTTGGAGGCATGATTAGACCTACATGTAGTCCGGCTTTAACAAACCATTTGAGATGCCTAAAAGAATAATTTGAATACACACATAACAGTGGCGTAGGAAGGTGCCAAAAAGTGTGTGTGTGTGTGGCATATACATTTTGTATATGTATGTATGTATGTATGTATGTATGTATGTGTGTATGTGTGTATGTATGTGTGTATGTATGTGTGTATGTGTGTGTGTATGTGTATGTGTACACACAATGAAAATGCAAAAACAACTTTTCATTGCAAATAATGACAAACTATTAATGAATTGATGGATAATGTAATATGACATTAATGACTGGTATTCATGAGATACATTCACATGGAAACATGGCCAGTTATTATCAGTAATTGAGTTGTATTCGTAACCGAAAAGTTCCCCCCCCCCCCCCCCCCCCCCCCCCCCCCCCCCCATATCAAGGTCAGTATCTGGTGTGTCCACCATTGGCCCGTGAGCATGAGTGAAGACAACAGGGAAAGGATTGGCACAAACGTCTCAAATAAGCCACAGGAATGTTCCTCCACTCCTCCTGCAAGCTCAGCAACATTATCCCACATGTGTTCAATTGCATGGGTTCAAATCCGGTGAAACGGTGGGCTAGTTCATAATGGTGATACCGGCTTGTTGCAGGAATGCCTGGGTAATTCTTGCAGTATGTGGACGGGCACTGTCTTGTTAAAACAGAAGGGGACCTCCTGGTCTTCGGTGATGGTGCATGTGGCTGGAGAATTGGTCTTAGAATAACATCAACATAACGCTGGGCTGTAAGGGTATCCTGGACAATGATGAGATCACTCCTGAAATCACAGTTGATTGCCCCCCATACCATCAGACAACCGCCACCAAACCGATCATGTTCCCTCACACATCTGTCAGCGTACCGTTTATGGAGTCTCCTGTACACACATGCTCTTCCATCAGCAAAGGAGACAGAGAAACGGGACTCATCTGAGAAAACAATGCTTCGGTAAAAGGCTGGTGGATGATTACCATTCTAGAGAACAAACTGTAGTCTCGCAGCACGATGTCGCGGAATCATGATGTTACCGTTGTACAGGCGTCTGCATCTGAGTCCAGCCATTCTGAGTCGACGGATGACCGTCATTGGATGGATAGGCCTTCCATGACGTCCTATCGTGTTGCTTGCTGTTATCGTCACAGTTCTGAACCGGTCACGGAGGTGGTGTCGTCGAATCTGCCAATCTTGGCATGGAGTTGTAACGGGACGTTGACCAGGTCGAGGTCGATCACGGACACTCCCGGTCTGTTAATGACATTCAACAAGTCGTCCAATAGTTGATGGATGGACTCTGAAGTTCCTAGCAACTTGGCTTTGCGAAGTCCCCCCTTGAACCATGCCCAATGCTCGCTCCCTTTGTTATAGGAATATGACACCGTTACGTGACTTTTATGTGTCCACATACTGGCATTTCATGTGCATTGCATGCAGCATGATTGAGCATGTAGTGAACGCATTTCACACCAGTTTGTGTGTTTCTGCTAGTGTATGTATAACGAAAACAAAACCAGGATTAAAACCCAGACAAAAGTACCAATCAATGGCTTCCTCTCATAAATTGTTATTTTAAGTCCAATAAATATATTTTTCATTAATCACAACACAATATTGAAAAATATGTTTTGCGTTTTCATTGTGTGTCAGTATATATATATATATATATATATATATATATATACATAAAGGCATCGAAATAAGCATTGTGTCTGGTAACCCATTTACAAGTCACCACAACATATAGCCTGGTAACCCATAGGTTACCACAACTATATGAAAGTTAGAATTGAATTCCTGTTACTACTACTTTTAATGCCATTACATGTGTGCCAGATGATTATTGTAGTATACATGTATTTATGAACGTCCTGAAATATTATCAGTGCATGCAAACATCGGTACAAGAAACGAAAGTAAACGGAAGTAAATTTATCTAGTGGGCGCTGCTTAAACGTGGATTGCCGAAATTGCTTGCAATTGCACAAGTGCGCACAAACATCGGTGCAATTTCGTACGAGAAAATGAAAGGCGGAAGTAAATTCAAATAAAATGGACGCTGCTTTAACGCGGAATGACTTACATAAGTATAATTGCTTGCAATTGCACAAGTGCGTGCGAACATCAATGCAATTCCTTACAAGAAAATGAAACGTGGAAGTCCGGAATACATTGCCTGGTGTACGTTCGGAAACAAAACTACCGTTAATTTTTTTATCGAGAACACTGTTTTTCTTACATGTGGTAACCTCCCGGTAACCTGAACGATTGTTCTCGACTTATTTCGATACCTGTATATATATATTAGCCGTCGCCAGTCGCCCATGGTGACCTTTATTGGCTATGGGCGACTAAGAATTTTACAAAGGTAGTCCGTTTGGCGATCATCGATATTAGAGTTTGGCGAGTATGGTACCAGTTAAAAAACATAGACACTGAAACTGAATTAAATGTGACAAAACACATTGCATCTGTGTTGGCGCGAACTACAGCAGCAGAAGACATAGAACATGCTCTATATTTTAACAGCGCCAGACTCAGCTTCTGTGGCTTTAGGCCGGGTCTTCTAAAAATAGAGCTCAAAACGTATTGAAGACACTGCACGTATTATTTTTAAATCTATAAGCAGTCGGCTTATTAGAATGTACTGGATATGCCATAACTATTTGACAATTGTTATTCAATGTTATGGTAAAAAGGAATCATATTTAATTAGCTTACATTATTTTTGGACAACATCAAAATCTATCTTGTACTTTTAACACACTAAAGTGAGCGCATGCGCATATATACAAATAACAATGACATTTTCTATTACTACAGCCCAGGGCTTATTCCAAAGGTCAGTTAACTGACTCGTTGTCGATATTGTTTTAAGTTTAAGCGATTTGCATTACATAAAAACATATCAGATCTAAAGTCTTGACACCAAGACTTACACAGTAACATAACTGTCCAAATATTACTGTAATAAACAATAAGTACACCGTTATGCTATGTAATATAATAACTAAGTACATTGTATATTTTGGTAAAATGTTGATTTATTTTTTAATAGATTTATTTTTATTTTGATATTTATTTTATTAGTACCCTACTACTGTAGCATTTACAATATCCAAATTAAACGCACATGCGCGTGCTTCGTCCATTCCCGAAGAAATCTGATACTGGAGATTGTACCCCTTCTTGCATCGCCACAAAGAGGACTGCCACCCTGAGACTAGGTTTATATACTAAAGCACGCGCAGTTCTACCTTTATTCTCTTTGTATTGCAATGCAAGTTAAGCTGTATACCTCGGCTGTTCTAGCATTTTGTTTTCACCCCTGTATTACAAATGAGATTTAATCATCATAATTTAATGGTAATTTGTAAAGAATTATTTTAATTTATACTGGATTTCTTCCTCTTTTTAAAAAAAATGTTATTTGAGTTGGTATAGGTTTAAAATTTAATACCATGTTTTATATGAATTTTAACTGTATTCCTTATCAAGTTGCATGCCAATTCATCAGTTTCCTTTTGAAGGAAACAGACTATATACGGTGAGCACATGAAAGAAATGTTTTTTATTTAACGACACACTCAACACATTTTACTTATGGTTATATGGCGTCAGATGTATGGTTAAGGACCACACAGATATTGAGAGGAAACCCGCTGTTGCCACTTCATAAACTACTCTTTTTTTTTACATACCACGGCCTTTGTTACACCAGTTGTGGAACACTGGCTGGAACAAGAAATATAGCCCAATGGGTCCACCAACAGGGATCGATCCTAGGTGAGCACATAATTATTATCAACAAAGAATATTCTAGTTTTGATTTTGGCTGTGTGATAATTGGAGGGCTAGTTGAATTTGAGAAGGGCCAGTAAGATTTGTCTTCAACTGGCCCTGCTGGCGACCATGGTTTTCATGTTAATTTTCAACCCTGCCATCACCTCCTAAAACCCATCCCTTCAATCCATGGTTGATTATTGTAAATGTATATATGTATTATGCTATATAATGTCAAAAGATATTGATTTAATTAATGTAGAAAAGTTATTAAAAGGGATACAACCATGTCCAGTGTATCGGCGCATGAGGTGATTCGGCGCACTTGGTATTTTGCTCAAGTATGCTTAGGAAGTTGTCATGTTGTCAGTGTTTTTAACGAATTAAAGTTAAATTCCCTTTTCAATGGTTAATCAAGTATCAACGTGTTTATTGTTAAGGGTGCAATTAAAAAATTTTTTATTAGAATTATCAATAATTATATCATAATTTCAAAATAAATCACTCACCTGTTTTCGTGTATATAAACACGAAGTAGGTCATCCTTATTGATATTAAGAATGTTAAAACCAGTTTAAAAACACCTTTCCCGTATTTTTTAAATTATAGTAAACAGTATAAATGTAATTATTTTTATTTGGTTATTTTTATTTAAACTGAAAAGGAAAACACAGACAAATGCAAACAAAACGAAAATTGTACACCTTAATTGACAGTCATTCCAGTTCACAACTGTCAAATTGTTATAAAAAATAAAAGCGAAATAAGATCCACGTGTGTGCACAATCTACCTGAGAAAAATAAAATCCATGTAGGCATCTTAGCCATGCATGATAATGAACATGTATGCATCTGCAGTACTTACTGTGCCACTCAAGAAAACAATTCCGAAACTGTT
Organism: Gigantopelta aegis; assembly: GCF_016097555.1. Lineage (NCBI taxonomy): Eukaryota > Metazoa > Mollusca > Gastropoda > Neomphalida > Peltospiridae > Gigantopelta > Gigantopelta aegis. The sequence goes on from NC_054704.1 coordinate 60,288,531, forward strand.
CATGAGATAGGTCATGTGTGATCATTCATTTTCATAGTAATATTTTTAACAAGACAAAACAAACAAGTACTAAAATAATTCTGGGACAATAGTGTAGCGTTTATGGGCTAAAAGTGAGGTCATGGGCGGTCTATAAATAACGGGGTCAACGATCCACATCTACTTACGCCAAATCACCGGACATGCAAATCGTTTTGGATACAAGGGGGTGCCTATATTTATGCACCATTTTAAAATGTTTATTTATTACAAACATAAAACAATTTGTAGTGTATTTCAGATTATGCACTGCTTCATGGGTGAGAGACACATTTTATTAAGTATTTCACAGTGTTCACATAGAAAATGGTCCTTGAATGCTTAGGTGCGCCGATACACCAGACAGCACTGACTGTACACTGAAACAGAATTCATGTACCATATTAGGCATATACTTGAGGCGAGCGAATGGTCCTTTTTTGGCATTGAAAAAAATATTTGGACTATTTTAATGACAATTTAGTGGAATTATTTATATGATAAATGCTAATAAAGGTATTAAAACTCAAAATAAGGCTTAAATTTAAAAACATTTCACTGTACCAATTTTTTAGGTCTTCTGTCAATTATTGCTAAACGGTGTTATTTCCCCGTAATGAAAAAATTACATTTTAGGGAGTTAGGTGCAATTAAAAAAAAATTGTTGTTGTTGAAAATAGTTTTTTAAAATGTATTCCATCAGTACAGCAAAAATCGTTGTCATTCTTGTCATATTTAGGAAGTGTCCGTGGTCCCTAACTATACCCCCAAACTGACCGAAATCAGGTTCGCCACGGTAATACAAGCACGATGATAGGATGATTAACTCTCAGTGTTAAAAAAAATATAGAATGACATGGAAAAAAAACATGGTGATATAATACCTCTGGTTTACCCTTTCCTAACATTTTGTCTAGATTTGATGACTTCTGTCTTGGCACAGATGACATTCCAAGTATAAAATTACTCTTCACTACTCTTGACTATTCTTTTTGTATATTCCTCCTTTTAGTGTGAAATATTGTAACCTACTGTATCGTTACAGAATGCAGGAACCGTTTCAAACACGTGAAATATCGACGTACAGTAAATGTGGCAACATTATGATAATGGGAGATACCTTTTATTTACGGTTATATGGCGTCGGACATATGGTTAAGGACCACACATATATTGAGAGAGGAAACCCGCTGTCGCCACTTCATGGGCTACTCTTCAATTAGCAGCAAGGGATCTTTTATATGCGCTATCCCACAGAAAGGGTAGTACATACCACGGCCTTTGATATACTAGACGTGGTGCACTGGCTAAAAGGAGAAATAGCCCAATGGGCCCACCGACGGGGATCGATCCCAGAGCGACCGCGCATCGAGCAAGCGCTGTACCACTGGATTACGTCCCGCTCCTGGGAGATATTAATGCTGACCTATTTAGTGAATACGTAATACATTTGGTATAACCTTAATACATGTGCGTGATTTGTACTAACTAGTATGTGTAATTTATGTATATCTTATACACGTAATGTGTCCCGTATTTGCGTAGTGTTTAACTGATGTACATAGAACATACTCTATACATGTTTACGGGCAGGATTTAGCTCCGTCGGTTGAGTACTCGATTGGGGTGCTTGCGTTGCAGGATCGAACAACCTCGATGGATCCATTCAGCTGATTAGGGTTTTTTTCTCGTTCCGACCAGTACACCACAACTGGTCAAAGACCGTGGTATGTGTTTTCCTGTCTGTGGGAAAGTGCATATAAAAGATCCTTTGCTGTATTAAGAAAAATGTAGCGGGTTTCCTCTGATGACTACGAGTCAGAAATATCAAATGTTTGATATCCAACAGCCGATGATTAATTAATCAATGTGCTCTAGTGGTGTCGTTAAAAACATTAAAAAAAATTTATACATGTTTACTACATATACTTAGTGTATACTTGTACGTGATATATACGTAAGTGTGTAGTTTAAGTGCTCGATTGACATTGGTATGTTTATAGTGTATAATTAGCGTATGTAGTGTATGCTCGATACATGCGTGTAAACACAGTATGCTAAACATTCTGTGATAAACATTCTATGTTTAGTTTCAGAATTTTTGGTTGATTGATTTGACACTGTGTACCTTATATATGAACGGGGCAATACGTGGGAAGTTGCCCCTGAGCCACCCCGTGTTTGTTATTTATGGGCTGGATGTGCACTACTGAACACTAATTTATCGTATGATAAACATTCTATATTTAGTTTCAGAATTGCGGGTCTAATCTGAATATTGAGCTGAACTCTGAATTTCGACCTATAACGGGTCGTCAAGTACATTTAGTGTCTTGACCCAACCTAGACTCTTCATATTTCCATAGAACATGCACCAGAATTTCATAAACTTTCTTTGTTTAGATTCAGAACTGTATGAGTATAAACGAGTGTGGTGTAGTTATATATGAATGGGACGATACGTGGGAAGTTGCCCCTGAGCCACCCCATGTTTGATATTTATGGGTTGGATGTGCATTACTGAAGACTTGTCTATCATATGAATAACATTCTATGTTTAGTTTCAGAATTGTGGGTCTAATCTGAATACTGAGCTGGTCTGCGAATTTCGACCTTTAACGGGGTGTCACGTACAGATAGAGTCTTGAGCCACCCTAGACTCCTCACATTTCCATATAACATGCACTAGAGGACGGATCTGTTGAATGCCATAAACCTTCTATGTTTAGTTTCAAAATTGTGTGACTGTAAACGAGTGCGGTGTATACCATATCTATATGGATGGGGCGTTACCTTGAAAGTTGCACCTGAGCCCGTGTTTGTTATATATGGGTTGAATCTGCAGTGCTGAACACTTATTTATCATATGATAAACATTCTATGTTTAGTTTTAGAATTGTGGGTCTAATCTGAATATTGAGCTGATCTCCGAATTTCTACATTTAACGGACCGTCACGTTCAGATAGTCTTGAGCCACCCTAAACTCTTCACATTCCATAAAACATGGACTAAAGGATGGATCTGTAGAATTCCCTAAACTTTCTATGTTTAGTTTCAGAATTATATGCCTGTAAACGAGTGTGGTGTACTTATACTGTTTACCAAATATAGGGATGGGACGTTGCCTTGAAAGTTGTTCCTGAGCCACCCCGTTTTTGTTATATATGGGCTGAATATGCACTGCTGAACACCTCTTTATCATATGATAAACATCCTATTTTTAGTTTCAGAATTGTGGGTCTAATCTGAATATTTAGCTGATCTCCGAATTTCTACATTTAACGGGGCGTCACGTTGAAACAGAGCCTTGGGTCATCCTAGGTTCTTCTTATGTCAATAGAACATGCATAAGAGGATGGATTTGTAGAATATCATAAAGTTTCTGCGTTTAGAGCCAGAGTTGTATGGCTGTAAACGAGTGTGGTATACCATATATAGGGATGGGGCGTTATCTTGAAAGTTTCCCCTGAGCCATCCCGTGTTTGCTATATATATGGGTTGAATGGGCACCGCTGAACACCTCTTTATCATATGATAAATATTCTTTGTTTAGTTTCAGAATTGTGGGTAAAATGCGTTTACACTGTTTACCATAAATGTGGATGGGGCATTACATGGGGAAATTGCCCCTGAGCCACCCCGTGTTTGTTATTTATGGGTTATTTATTACTGAACACTTGTTTATCATATGATAAACATTCTATGTGGAATCCTAGCCCATTCTTCCTGCAGTGCATGTGGCAGTTGCGGAAGCGTCTGAGGCTCCGAGTCACGCTGGCGTACACGTCTGCCCAGTTCGTCCCATAGATGTTCAATGGGGTTGAGATCTGACGATCTTGATTGCTATGGCAGCACATTAATGTTCACATTCTGTAGGAAATCCATTGTTACACATGCCGTATGCGGCTTGGCATTGTCCTGCTGAAAGAGTTCTCTCTGTCGATCGAAAATGGGAAGCATGTGACGGAGAAGAATTTCATCCCGGTAGCGTACAGCTGTCAGGTTGCCTTGTACGAACACAAGTTCACTTCTGCCGGTATATGAGATGGCTCCCCACATCATGACACTCCCTCCACCATATCTGTCACCTTGGGCGACGCAGTTGTTGGCAAAACGTTCATTGCGGCGTCTGTAAACACGTTGTCGTCCATCACGTCGCTATAGAAGGAAACGTGACTCGTCGCTGAACCATACTCGCCGTCAGTTTCCCAAATTCCACCCCTGTACATTCGTGCACCAGCGAACACGTAAATGTGGTTGTTGACGTCGCAAGACGGTGACGCAAGTGCAGAATCTGGTCGTAGCGATCTTGTGTTGCAGTTGTTATGCGAGGTCTTCCACTTTTGGGCCGGTCTTCAGCTGATTGAAACTGCTGGTACCTGTCCCAGAGACGTGAAATGGTGCTCTGCTGGACGTTCATGTGGCGTGCGACTGCTGACTGCGATTCACCTAACTGGAGGCGGCCTATTGTAATGTTTCGATTCGGCAGGCTTAGTCTTGGCAACTTGTAACTCGTCTACGTCGAAATGGAAATGAGGCATCATTGCGAGCATTGCAGCTTTAAATACCCATCACTACCCCAATTGTTTCCCCGAGTTTCATGTGCATTCGCCAAAATTTAACCATTTCACGCCGATTTCCTGCAATTGTCGCACAACGTGCGTTAAATTTGTTTTAGGGTGCATTCGGGAATGCTGTCCCATTCCAGGAACATTAACAAACATGGTCATTCAGCAACATTGTATCAAAAAACTATATTTTGTAAAATCAAACACTTTTCTTCTGTCCCTATCACCTATGCATTTCTTTTTTGATAGAGTATATATGGATGGGGCGTAACTTGGAAAGTTGCCCCTGAGCCACCCCGTGTTGTTATGTATAGGTTGGACGTGGACTACTGAACATATAATCAACAGCATTCTATGTTTAGTTTCAGGATTGTGGGTTTAATCTGAATATTGAGCTGAATCTCCGAATGTCGACCTTTAACTGGGCGTCACGTTCAGATAGTCTAGAGCCACCCTACTCGTCACATTTCCGTATAACACGCACTAGAGGATGGATGGATAGAATTTCATAAATTTTCTGTTTAGTTCCTGAATTGTGTGCCTGTAAACGAGTGTGGTGTAGCTATACTGTGTACCATATAGTTTGACGTGGCGTTAGCGTGAAATTTGACCCTGAGCCACCCAGTATATATTTATATATATCGGTGGGATGTGCACTACTGAACACCTGTTTATTATATCATAAACATTCTATGTTTGGTTTTAGATGTGTGCGTATGCTGTTGATTCTTTTGCTATATACTGGTAATCATTTTGATTTGATTTCGGCGAGACTTAGCTCTGTGCTTTATTTCCGAGCTACACCAGATTATTTTATATCCCTAAGCCACCCTCGATTCATCATAGTATCATAGGACATACACTTAAATTTGTATCGTAGATTTTGAAGAATGTTGTACAGTTCAGAAAAACAAATGAATGTTGAATGTTGTCCTGTCAGAGCAATATTCAATATTGAATGTTGAACGTTGAATATCGAATCAACTTCAGCTTCCCAGTGCGACGTAACATTTTGACCCAACGTCACTAAGTGGAGCGTCTGCAGTGGTACCAGCAGAGGGTGAGATGGACACGTGCCAGGTGGGGGACTGTTTTGTTATCAGATGAGACTCTTTTTTTCCTGCCATGTGCTGGTGGACGCACACGTGTCTATAGATGTCGAGGGGAACGTTATGCTCCACACTGCGTACAACAAGTTTTGGTGGTGGCAGTGTCATGGTGTGGGAAGGAATCCATCATGGTGGTAGGACGGTGACGGTTCTTGTGCATGTGGCAGGTGCACTAACGCAGTGTTCTAGCTAGCAATAAATAGAGGGGCGCTGCGCCCTGCCCCCGTTTTGTGCCGCCCTGCCGTGTTTGTTTCCGCACCGCTTTCCTCTCAAAGTGTGTACAGTGTTGTTACGAGTCTAAATTCCCAACTAAAAACACGTTTGACAATACATTGTTTGGCCACAGTTGTGAAAACCGACAGCAGTAACATGATATGTTTTTTTCTTTTCTATTGTTAGTCGATATGACTGCAGTCTTACAAAGCTTGAATGCGAGGTAATTCTCACACCGTCACGCACATAACCACACGCCACCTAGCAAACACCTAGTTGAAAGTAGACCATCATGATAACTTCGACAGAACGTCAAATGCGAAATTTATTTTGATAAGTAAATTTTTGAAAGTAATTGTTGCCTTTGCAAATACCCAGACCAAGATACATATAGTTTTAAAACTACATTCCCTGGAATATTTTTATTATTTAAGCATATAGAACAGAAAATCCAATTACGTTTGGTGCATATATGACGCCGCACTCCGCATTGGTTTCACTACGCTGGCTTAACCAGGTCAAAAACAAAGCCATGATTTTGAAAGTGGGACACTTTTGACGGGCGCGTACCGATCTAGGTTTCCATTGGCTTATCACAAGTATAGAATTCCCCAACAAGAGATCACGTGAGATTTCGCAATTTTTGAACAAATTTAACTGTCTTGATTGAGGGTCGTCTCATATCTCCAAAACATATTTATATCCATAGAGGTATGGTACAACGCCTTTCCAGGGGTCGGTGAGTGGGGGATTTTGACAGTGGCCAGCTGTTGGCATACGCGTCACATGTAAGGGGGGTGTTACTAATTACGTAACGCTCTAGGGGTAGAGGAAGAGGGTACTGTGTTCGATTTACGTAACATTTTTCAAGACTATATGTTATTTTTATTCATTACTTAGACCTAAAAAGGTGGGTTTTTTGGAAAGGCGCAGTCAGTCTAAGATCGATCCCCATCGGCGGGTATACAAAAAGACCATGGTATGTGATATCCTGTCTGTGGGATGGTACATATAAACGATCCCTTGCTTAAAAAAAAATGTAGCGGGTTTCCAAGGCGCGTGTGCAGGGATTTCAGCAGGGTTGGGGTTATAGACTGTGTTGAGCGAAGTTTATATGGGACCATGCTCTCTCTCCCCCCCCCCCCCCCCGCCCCCAACCAAAAAAAATACATTTCAATTTTTTTAAAGCTTGGGCAAGTAAGGGTTTCGACCTCCAATACCCTCCCCCTGCACATGCACCCGATTCGTCTCTAAGATTATATGTAAAAATTACCAAATGTTAGACATCCAACAGTTTTATTATGTCCCTTATTTAACCCTGGTGTGACTGCATTATTATTGTACAGTTACAAGTGAACTTTAGACTTAGTAGACAGCTGATGCGTTTGCACGATATCTTAACGTGACAGTTGTTTGTTTTGCATGATTATAAATCTGGATGACACTGTAAACTGGGGCAACACCCTTGAGGCAGGTCAAAGTTCTCGGATTTACCCGAGCCGAGTTTTTATCAGAGACTCGGCGACCCACAGTCGTGTCTGCTGCTCTGTCACTAACAGGACGTACAGCGAATAGGTGTTACACGCAACTTACTGCTATACACAGGTAACTAGAGAATTCAATCTGCACCTCGTACATATATTACTGGCATTTAAAATGCACATAAAAAGGCAATAGAGAAAGTTATTTAATAGTACACGTAATGACCCTACTAGCTACTAGGTATGTATTCGTTATTAGTAAAGTAGTTTCGGCTATTAGGCTCCAACTGAGATTTTTTTAAATCATTAAATTACACATTGATGACTTCTTGCTTAAATGATCAAATTGACGAATCCAGTGTGTTTGTTTGCGTCCTGATTCTTATGGTAGATCAAATACATTTTATGCGAAATAGAAATGGTACGTATATAGCTTACTTTTGGAATTTCAAGTATGTCGGTTATCAAAAGTTTATACATCAATGATTTGCTTTTATTTTCTTATGTAAAATTAAATGTTATCGTGTATTTTTTTCATCAGAATATATATGTTCGAGGACTGTACATTAGGCAATGGTTTGATCATTTTGAAATTACTTCTGTACATGCTATAGCCAAGGTGTAATCAATATCAACATGGGTGTTATAGTCTGTTTCAATTTACATATGTTTTGCAGTAAAATTATAAATACATCTCATATTTCTATCTATTACAGGACTTTTATTGTCATTTTTTTTTATGGTTTTTATTCCAGGGATTTTCATAAATAATATATAAGACTGGAAAATCACCTGGGTATAATTTTGATTAGTACTTTAGTTTTAAATTTCTCCTTTTCATTTACAAGATTGTTTATGAATAAAAATCCTTTTATAATATTAATTAATCAAATACATATATCAAAGTACTTGACATTCTTTTTTTTTGTTTTGTTTTGCTGCTAAACCTGTTTGTTTAATTGTGTTTGTTTTGTTTTGCTGCTAAACCTGTTTGTTTAATTGTGTTTGTTTTGTTTTGCTGCTAAACCTGTTTGTCTAATTGTGTTTGTTTTGTTTTGCTGCTAAACCTGTTTGTCTAATTGTGTTTGTTTTGTTTTACAGATCTCTAGAAATGCGGGGCCTGCGGGCACTGCTGGGTGTGATGGCCATCACCCTCTTTGTCCCCGTCTCCCATGGACGCCAATGCCAGAGACTAGCACCGTGGTCTCTGGGAGAGGTTAGTCCCATGGTCGAGGCCCGGGGCAGAGTGACGGTAGTGGCGCTACTCAAAGCTAGCTGACACTTCTGTAGAGACCAAGCCGTTAGGTATGTCTATTTACTACCGATTCAAATTCCGCATATACATGTACACTTCTGAAAACATTTTGGATTTAAAGTGGTCACTCATTCACTCACTCACACAAACATACACACGTACTTTTATGGAAAAGTATACATATATGTTTCTTTTTTGAAAATATTACTTGCAGTGGTTTGTTGTTTGTTATGTGTTTTTGTATTGACGTGATTGGAAGTAACATTGTTTTTCTCTTTTCCAGCTTAAACAACCTAAAAGGACTATTGGGCAGGGACTATGGCTGGCACGATATCAACATGTTCATCATCAACCACCACGACCACCCGTCTGTGCTGATGGCCAACGCGTTGACCGAGCTGGTCCCCTTCCCGGTTTACCAGGACTCTACACAGCTCCACCTTTGGCGGGACATCTTCCAAGGATCCAAAGATGACTTCTTTGTCTTTGACAGGTGAGTACTGAGGTCAACTGAGATGAACACAGTTGACTTCATATGTACACACAGAGTTCAACTGAATATACCTGGGCCCTATTTCACGAATCGATTTTAGCACTAAGATCACCTTAAGTGCATAACTACCAAGTCAAGGAGAACTCAAGTCAGATATGAGCTATATGGGTTAGAAAGATGGACCGGACCACCAAAACATACTGACACTTTAAGAAATGAAAAAGGCGTAATTTTAGAGTTAATAAAAAAACGTAATTATTCCTGCTAACTGGGGAACAGCCATTTTGTTTCGTTTTCGTCGCATCAGGTACTCTAGCTTGGGACGAAGTGACGTCAGCAACTCCTGTATGTACAGTGTAAACAAACGCAGTAATTTACGACAAGGCGCTTCCCTCTCATCAACCGGATTTGTAAAACAACACAAATGACTTGATAATATAATAAACTATTTTAACTAAATATATTTCAATTTTCATTAACAGAACGAAATGGGGTTATAGTATTTTTCTCTCTTAACAAATCCAAAGAAAAAAAAGCATACTAGTAGGCTACGTTAGAGCAAAAACAATCACTCACGATATCCAAGTGATAACTTTATTTTCTTTGGGACTACGTCAGTTCTGTGATTTTAGATGGGACAGTCTGCTTGATCAAGAGTTGTACCGAATTATTTAACAGTAATAAAGCATGACAGCTGATAATGGCCATTACCATTTAGGGGTGGCAGGTGATTTCACGATGCCCTGTGATGTTAATAATACCGGTACGTATTTTTGTGTCTAGACGGCGGTAATTAATTGACTTGTCTGGGTACCTACCAAATATACACCTGCCAATCAGGAATCACAGATGGAGGCACCTAAACGATATACCAATTAACTAAGAAAACACTCCGTTTATCATTTCAGTACGTAGGTTAATACATGGATAAAACATGATACAGTTATTTCGACTTGTTTTGTAGCCCTTTTGACAAACGTAGTTTATTTGGTATTTAAAAAAATAATATACTAGTATACTTATTCCTGGCTTACTGGGATAGATATTATTACAGCAATCTAATTAAAATTAGCTCCACTATTACATGTGGATCTAACAGCAGCTCGTTGGAGCTCATGCTCAGTTGACCTTTCATTCGACCAATCAAAACCTTACTTGCAAAATCATACCAGTGATTTGAAAATAATTTGAAAACATTCGGGATTATGCCGAGGGTATACAAAATGATTCGGGTGAATTACGAAGTATGCCGGAAACTAATTTCAATATAAAATTGTATATAAAATTCGTTTCAAGACGAAAATAGACTAACAAGTTCGCGTATTGCATAAATAGTCTCGACCGATATTTTTAGAATTTGTATGCTCCCGAATAACGTTATAAAAGGCGAAGTGTAATTGGTCGATATTTAAATTGTTATTTATAGATGAAATGTCACCTGGACATGGGAGTCCATGCAATACTGTTAGATTTACTGGTGAGACCAGTAGAGCTAATTTTAATCAGATTGTTATTACAGAACATTGCAATGCATGCTTATTTCATCATCCCTAAAAAATCAAGTACGTTTGTTTCTTGAATCCTAAGACTAATTCCTGACGTGACGCGTTAAGTATTACGTAACCACCGGCTCGCCAGAGGGCGTATTCACTGGGATGGAACAAAATGGCCGTCACATTTAACCATTTTATTAATTAAATATAATAATATATTTGTTGATATTAAGCAATAAGTTGCATTATATATCGTTGAAAATGCATACCAGTCCAAAAGCCTTGCGCGAGCGTTCCTTGAAGGTGGTCTAGCTATACGATCGCTTCGTGGAACGGGTTCTTGGTCTGTATATGTAATTAACAGAAAATATCCAGCTAGAAATAAGAACATATCCACATATCCAAAGCTAGTTTCACTTTTACAACGAACCCCTATGAATAACAACTGTTAAGCAGGGCCTTACTGGGGAGGGGCGGCCAGGCTATTGCTACGGCCCCCGAAAATATGTATATATTTGTTTAAGTAGCCGTTTTCTCAAGCTCGGGGAGACCCTCCCCCTATTTTATTTTCAGCGAGGTACAGCCCAACATGCTCGTAGTCTGAATAGATTTAGAGATGTGTAACTCGGTGGGAGTGTTTACTGGTGTTCACTGAACAGTTTTAATCTTCATGTTTTGCAGATGTGGGAAACTGACATACCACATCCCTTTTCCGCAAAGCTATTTGGGCTACAGCTACACCCATGTAGCCATAATAAACACCTATCAAAACAATATCTGTAACTGTAGCCAGAACAGTTGGTCCAGCGGTGACATGCACGACAGAATGATGGGCGATGCACCATCACAGCCAGAACATGCAGTCAGTCAAAATGCCGGCCACGTATTACCAAAGTGTGCTGCCGAAGACGGGCTTTGTCGAATGCTTCATCGTATCAGAGGAAGACACGGACACAGAAGTGTGGGACACTGAAGATGACCTAGCCAAAGCAGAGGAGTCACACACAAATGATTGTGTCCTTCTCTCATCACAGAAACACAGTGATCCTGCTCTCTCTCGGTAAATGAGTCACACGGGGGCACTGCTCTCTGGAACTGCTCCTGACGTCAGCCATCAGAGATGACACGTGAACGTTGTCTTTGACAGGCCTGATCGACAAACACACTAACCAGCCCCTGACAAGCAGACGGCAGTTGAGCATGACGGAATTCCAACACACACACTACTACCACTAACTGACAGTGACGCAGCAGTCGACAGAGACACTGACAGTGACACCACCATGGTACTTGAGAGTGTCCTTTCACTTACGACAGTTGATTGTGACCCTCAATGTAAACTGTTGCTCAAAATCCTACACTGTTAACCATTATTGAGATAAGAAAAAAGAAACGTTTTGAACATTAGAAATGTAAACAGTAATAACAAAGGTCATATCAATGCGTGACTTTGTCATCAAAATATAATTGACATTTTAAACTCCTGTATACTCAGTCAAAAATAAGTTATGTTTGGTTTTCAGTAGGCACACTATCAAGTATTACAATGTATGTCAGGACAATGGTCTAACAGTCCACCCAGTACTTGCTACTGCAAATTGGTTTTATTTGGTTTGCTAACATCAGTTGAACTATGAAGTCATCCCAATAAAACTCAACGGTCTTGGGGTGTTTGATGTAATTTCAACTGCTCTGTTGGCAAATACAATCAACCCATTCTCAGTAGAATTTTAACGTCCGATTTGTAAATATAATTATGTATATAGGAAATAGTATTTTTAATCAGTACGAATTTCTGATAATAATAATCCTTGTTTCAGGACTAGATGATTTTGGGGAAGTTTAATATATTATCTTAGAAGGGTATTTATGAATACGTAATCCAATATAATGTAGCTTAACACTGTAAATTGTACAAGCAGATAATTGGAACAGCTTTAGTTGATTTCATTAACATTTATCACTGATGTCCTGTTTATGAGAAGACTCACATTACAATGTGACAGTTGTATTTTATTACCACGAATATTATAGTTTAGTGTAATATGACAAATGACGTATAGTGCAATAAATTTGTGAATTATTAAAATGTTAAATGTTAGCTGGTTTCATCTAGAAATGATGGGTGATTATAAAACTTTAAAAGGTTAATGTCCCTGAACATAAGGTGCTACCAGGTAACATTTAGCAACCAGATAAGCAAATAAATTTATAATAAAAGATTATTCTGTCCATGGTGTTTTATTGTTGTATGTAATAAAACACTTTTCAGTTAACTGGTAGAAAAATGCTAAAATAACATGTAATATTGCTAAATCAATTTAATAACCAATTAAAAAATATATAATGTGACCTTTGTGTGCATTACAAAGGTTTTAAAAGTATAAACAATTTACCAAAACTTAAAACACTAAACGTAAATGTGCACAAATTAACAACAAATGGATACAGAATAATACTTATGATAAAGACAGAACCTACACTGATATACATGTATAGACAGGACAACCATTTAATAACACGATGATGTGACCATAATGGCAGTGACTCTTGTTATCAACTCAACAATAATGTACAGTGTTATGGAATATTAATACTACTTTATGATGTTTCATTGTAAATGAAACTACTGACAGTACACAAACTAACAACAGGGCTTAAACTTAATAATTTTTTAATGATTGCATTTTTGAGGTTGCTTAAGTTAAAAAAAAATTAAAGTTAATTTTACCACAAATAAATTTAACTAAAAGGTTATTTTGCTGTATTAGTCATATTTCAAATGCGCCAAACTGCAAGGAGCAATAAAACTCAAAATATATATATTTTTATATACCAGTAACGCTGAGACCACTCTCGGGTCCCCCTCTAAATTTATGTAACGTTTCTGCAACAACCACACACACCCACCTCACTGCGACGTGATTTTACCAACATTATAATACAATACATGCAATAATAATAATAATAATAATAATAATAATAATAATACACAATTATTATTATTATTATTATTATCCTACTACTACCTTTTGGGGGGTGGAGGGGGCGGTGTTTTATTGGGGGGGGGGGGTGGCTATAAAAATCAAAAATTAACGTGCACACACAAACGGCAGGCTGAACTTAATAATTTAAGTAATAATTTAGCCAACCTTTGGACGGAAAAATATGCTACAGTATACTGGGGCTTTGTTTTACGATATACATTAAACCGAATGACCACTTTGCGAATCAGTCAAAACAATTTGCAAACGTTTAACGAAAAACGACTGGCTGGTCGTAGGCCACATTGGGGACGCTGGAAAACATAACCATCTAGATTATCTCCCTTGCTAAATTCCATGCACACGCGCCTGATAATAATAATAATAATAATAATAGGTAGTAATAATAATAATAAATGGTAAGTTTATGTTCCGACTATTTATTATTTTATGGTACGGTTATAGAATATGTCCGCCACCTAAATACAACCATTTACTATACACTAAATAACGAATATGTCATTTTCTATAATTTTAACTACTCGGACGATTCCTAAAATAAAGCCAATAACTCGAGTTAATTTCCATTTTATTTTATTTTAGGAACTTTGCGTTATTTTGTGTTTTATTTCAGGAACGGTTAGGGTTTTGTTTGTTTTAGGAACATAAGGTCGAGTGATTTTCTGTTTTACTTTATTTTAATTAGGAACTTTGTCGGTCGATTGTTACAGAGGAATGTTGATAGCCTACACAGCTACAGAGTGATTAGGGTTAGCAAGGGGGGCTGGGGGGGGGGGGGGGGCTGGCCCCCCCAATAAGTCTTAATGTCCATATTTTTATTTATTTTTATTTTTATTGTTTTTTTCTTTCTAAATAAATGTTTTTTCTTTCTTTCTTTTTCCTCCGCAAAAACCATGCCCCACTTTTTTTAAGAATCCCCACCAAAAAATCCCTCTTTTTACAAAAGGATTAGTGGCGGACAGATTCTATAACCGCTCCTATTTTATTTCAGCATATTCGCAGTTATTTTCATCATGAAATAATAGTTTTTATTATTTGCCATGTATATATATATAGCCGGCCCTCATTTGCCAAGTTTCTATACACGGCGGTCGTTTATAAACAATTCAAAAATACATTATACGGTTGTCGTATATATAGCCTCATTACTACGAGTCTGTTTTTGCTGTATTTGTTTATGAATTTTCACAAGAAGAGTTCCAAATTTTAAAAATGAAGCGTGTCATGGAATTCCCTCGATCTAGTTCAATTAAAATGTTTTGGATCATAAAATAACTAGGTTTGGTATTCCAAATGAAAGTAATTTCCATTTATAATCCATATTTAGAGAATGAATGAATGAATGAATGAATGTTTAACGACACCCCAGCACGAAAAATACATCGGCTATTGGGTGTCAAACTATGGTAATGCAAATAAATAAAGTGATGATCAACATCAATATAAAAATTCAAGGTTTAAACAAAAACAGTGTAAAGAACTGTGCAAAAATACAAATACAAATATCACAGAATTTTACGGACACCGAATTTTACTCTAAACTTCAATTTGTGCTGTATTGGCCATTCTCAAAGAGAATGTTACACCCCTGCACCACGGTGAGGTTACAGCACGCGCAGGGGATATTTAGAGAAGTAAGGCCCACTAAATCCTTGACCGAGTGCCTTTAACCATTTTAGTTGCACTAGCTGTTATTAATTTAAAAACATTTAAGTGCCAACGTTAGGACACAGGATGGACCAGAATGTAATATTTTCATCGTGCATCCGAGGTGTAAATATTGCATTTTTCAAATATTAAATACTTACTAAAAAGGTAGGCAGTCGACGAAATAAATTTTTTACAAATATTGTCAGATTCCTTCCTTTCACACCCGTGAAAAAAATATTAATATACTGAACCAAATTTAATGTTTTTCAATTCCTCTAATTAATCATAAATACCCTGCCAAGTATTTTCAGTATTAATAATAGTCTGATACACTATATGTTGTAAACTGTACGATCAGACTTCTGTATTTAAGACCCTGAGGGGCCTAAATGATAAGAGCGATAAATTTTATCCAATTTTACTTTCAATGTGTTCTTTACAAAATCGCGAATTAGGTCGTTTCAGGCCTCAAACTTAACGGAGGCACCGAGGGCAATTCGAGTCGTTGAGATATAAATTTCCGTCGATAAAGCTCCTCAACAATGGCGAAATGTATACACCTGGTGTACATTATCTGCCAGTATTTAACATTTGCACATTTAAAAGATGTCTACATATAACAAGATAGCCTTTCAGTCAGGTTTATTTCCTGCAAATGTCACTTTAAAAAAAAAAGCCATAGACAGGCTCAAAATTGCAGTCGGTGGACCGTTTCACATTATGGGAGACAATTACCTTATAGTTCGCAAGGGAATTATGCCTCAGGTGAGCGCTCTACCCAGTAAACTTGATATTGCCGTAATATTACAATGACAAATGATCTCACGACATTTTTTGAAGCTTGGAAGCGGAGTTTGCCTTCCACGGCGAAAACAACGATATGAAAAAGAAAAAGAGAAAGAAATATGGTTGGGACGGGATAAAACCTATCGCCTTCCTATCGTACAACGCATCGCGCCTCAGGTAAGCGTTCTACCCACTAAGTTCAACATCGCCCTTGTGTTACAATGAAAAATGACGTCACTGAATTCTTTGAGGCTTGGACAGTGTAAAAAATTATTTGAAAAAATAGCGGGGGGGGGGGGGGGGGGGCACGTGTGTGTTCGTGCATGTATGTATGCGTGCGCGCGTGTAGATGTATGTTTAAATGTGCTGAGGAGTCAGTAAACAAGGATCCCTTTCTTTTTTGTTTTTGATTGGGTAGGGGTGGTGATGAGTAAAACATAATTATGCGGCGAGCGGGGGAAAAAGGAGGTGTGTGTCCCTTTTTAGGAGTATGCATTTACAATACTGTGTCTGTGCGTGTGAATAAAAATCAAATATTGCAATTATGTATAAAACCACTTTCGTGTGATTTGTTTGGCTCTTGAAAGAGCCGGCACCAAGTGGCATCTGCATTTATTCCATTTCTTCATCTTCGGATTCGGATTCGGATTCGGGGGAGACGATTCCCACCTTCAGCCTCAACTCTGCGACCGTTTCTCCATTTCAGCAAGCATACTCGTAGTAAGAGTTCCGGACTCCCTCTACTGTTGCCATCTTCAGTCGCAGGTTGTAACGGAATGACTTGTGGTTGTCGATTCTCGCTTTATCATAGCGAATCTGGAGGTCTTCTAGCCTGTTGTTAAGGAAGATGATCTGCTCACAGGCTCGTCTGAAACGATTCTCCGTTTCGTAGAGTTCGGCGTATAGATTGAATTTCTCCATTATATTCAACTGCAGTGTCGTAATTATAAAAATCAAATGTACAGAGAGAAGAGAAACACGCACTTTATATTCCTTATGACACGCACTAATACTCAAAGAAAGAACTCTTTTATTTAACGACGCACTCAACATATTTTATTTACGGTTATATGGCGTCAGACATATGGTTAAGGACCACACAGATTTTGAGAGGAAACCCACTGTCGCCACTACATGGGCTACTCTTCCGATTGGCAGCAAGGGATCTTTTATTTGCGCTTCCCACAGGCAGGATAGCACAAACCATGGCCTTTGTTGAACGAGTTATGGATCACTGGTCGGTGCAAGTGGTTTACACCTACCCATTGAGCCATGCGGAGCACTCACTCAGGGTTTGGAGTCAGTATCTGGATTAAAAATCCCATGCCTCGACTGGGATCCGAACCCAGTACCTACCAGACTGTAGACCGATGACCTGCCACGACGCCACCGAGGCCGGTCACTAATACTAAATGTCACGTCAGCAATATACACATTGTACACAAATCCAGACCACTCAAGTGCCAGTCAATTAGTTGATCTAATTAACAAACTCAATGACGTAATCAAGGCAATTAGAATAACCTTCGTTAAAACTTTAACTGTTAATTTCTTGGCCGTGGTCCTAAAACAACAGTGCTCCTTCAAAGATGAATTTATTTATGACTAGCCTCAATAATAATAATAAATGAATAAATAAATAAATAAATAAAATCGATATTTTAAAGTAAATTAAAATATTATTTTCTTAATAGAAAAAATGTCTACAGCACCCGGTGTTCCCAGACGGTCACCCATCCAAGTACTAACCGGGGCCGGCGTTGCTTCAACGTGGTATGGCCGTAGACAACAACTGATGTAAAATAAAGGTATACGTATGTAATATTCCGGAAGTTAACATGCAGTATTCATTTTTTGTTTTAATTTTATCGACGGACTGGTAAAATGGCGTTCGGTGGGGCCAGGCGCATGTTCACTAATTTACCGCGGGGGTGGGGTGGGGTGAGGTGGGGTTCTCCACTAAGCTCGATATTGTCATTGTGTTACAATGACAAATGACGTCACGCAATTGTTTGACGCTTCGAAACGAAGTTTTGCTTCCACAGCATAAACACTTATTTAAGAATCGCTGTGCACCGGTTCTAACGGAAAGATACTTTATAGTTCGCAAGGTAATACGCCTCGGGTGAGCGCTCTACCCAGTAAACTTGATATTGCCGTAATACTACAATGACAAATGAACTCACGCAATTGTTTGACGCTTGGAAGCGGAGTTTGCCTACCACGGCGAAAACAACGATATGGTCCTATCGTAGAACAAAGAGAAAGAAATCTGGTTTAATTGAATTTCTCCATTATATTTGACAAGACGGGATACTCGTAGTAAGAGTTATGGACTACCCTAAGACTACTGTTGCCATCTTCAGTCGCAGGTTGTAACGGAATGACTTGTCGTTGTCGATTCTCGCTTTACCATAGCGAATCTGGAGGTCTTCTAGCCTGTTGTTAAGGAAGATGATCTGCTCACAGGCTCGTCTGAAACGATTCTCCGTTTCGTAGAGTTCGGCGTATAGATTGAATTTCTCCATTATATTCAACTGCAGTGTCGTAATTATAAAAATCAAATGTACAGAGAGAAGAGAAACACACACTTTATATTCCTTATGACACGCACTAATACTCAAAGAAAGAACTCTTTTATTTAACGACGCACTCAACATATTTTATTTACGGTTATATGGCGTCAGACATATGGTTAAGGACCACACAGATTTTGAGAGGAAACCCACTGTCGCCACTACATGGGCTACTCTTCCGATTGGCAGCAAGGGATCTTTTATTTGCGCTTCCCACAGGCAGGATAGCACAAACCATGGCCTTTGTTGAACGAGTTATGGATCACTGGTCGGTGCAAGTGGTTTACACCTACCCATTGAGCCATGCGGAGCACTCACTCAGGGTTTGGAGTCAGTATCTGGATTAAAAATCCCATGCCTCGACTGGGATCCGAACCCAGTACCTACCAGACTGTAGACCGATGACCTGCCACGACGCCACCGAGGCCGGTCACTAATACTAAATGTCACGTCAGCAATATACACATTGTACACAAATCCAGACCACTCAAGTGCCAGTCAATTAGTTGATCTAATTAACAAACTCAATGACGTAATCAAGGCAATTAGAATAACCTTCGTTAAAACTTTAACTGTTAATTTCTTGGCCGTGGTCCTAAAACAACAGTGCTCCTTCAAAGATGAATTTATTTATGACTAGCCTCAATAATAATAATAAATGAATAAATAAATAAATAAATAAAATCGATATTTTAAAGTAAATTAAAATATTATTTTCTTAATAGAAAAAATGTCTACAGCACCCGGTGTTCCCAGACGGTCACCCATCCAAGTACTAACCGGGGCCGGCGTTGCTTCAACGTGGTATGGCCGTAGACAACAACTGATGTAAAATAAAGGTATACGTATGTAATATTCCGGAAGTTAACATGCAGTATTCATTTTTGTTTTAATTTTATCGACGGACTGGTAAAATGGCGTTCGGTGGGGCCAGGCGCATGTTCACTAATTTACCGCGGGGGTGGGGTGGGGTGAGGTGGGGTTCTCCACTAAGCTCGATATTGTCATTGTGTTACAATGACAAATGACGTCACGCAATTGTTTGACGCTTCGAAACGAAGTTTTGCTTCCACAGCATAAACACTTATTTAAGAATCGCTGTGCACCGGTTCTAACGGAAAGATACTTTATAGTTCGCAAGGTAATACGCCTCGGGTGAGCGCTCTACCCAGTAAACTTGATATTGCCGTAATACTACAATGACAAATGAACTCACGCAATTGTTTGACGCTTGGAAGCGGAGTTTGCCTACCACGGCGAAAACAACGATATAAAAAAGAAAAAGAGAAAGAAATATGGTTTAGACGGGATACTCGTAGTAAGAGTTCCGGACTCCCTCTACTGTTGCCATCTTCAGTCGCAGGTTGTAACGGAATGACTTGTCGTTGTCGATTCTCGCTTTACCATAGCGAATCTGGAGGTCTTCTAGCCTGTTGTTAAGGAAGATGATCTGCTCACAGGCTCGTCTGAAACGATTCTCCGTTTCGTAGAGTTCGGCGTATAGATTGAATTTCTCCATTATATTCAACTGCAGTGTCGTAATTATAAAAATCAAATGTACAGAGAGAAGAGAAACATGCACTTTATATTCCTTATGACATGCATTAATACTCAGTGTCACGTTAGCAATATACACATTGTACACAAATCCAGACCACTCAAGTGCCAGTCAATTAGTTGATCTACTAAACAAACTGAATGACGTAATCAAGGCAATTAGAATAACGGGTAGGCACCTTCGTTAAAACTTTAACTGTTAATTTCTTTGCCGTGGACCTAAAACAACAGTGCTCCTTGAAAGATGAATTGATTTATGACTAGCCAATAATAATAATAAATGAATAAATGAATAAATAAATAAATAAATAAAATCGATATTCTAAAGTAAATTAAAGTATTATTTTCTTAATAGAAAAAATGTGTACAACTGATGTAAAATAAAGGTATACGTATGTAATATTCCGGAAGTTAACATGCAATATTCATTTTTGTCTTAATTTTTTCGACGGACTGGTAAAATGGCGTTCGGTGGGGCCAGGCGCATCTTCACTAATTTACCGCGGGGGTGGGGTTGGGTGGGGTGGGGTGAGGTGGGGTTCTCCACTAAGCTCGATATTGTCATTGTCTTACAATGACAAATGACGTCACGCAATTGTTTGACGCTTCGAAACGAAGTTTTGCTTCCACAGCATAAACACTTATTTAAGAATCGCTGTGCACCGGTTGTAACGGAAAGATACCTTATAGTTCGTAACCTATTAGGTAATACGCCTCAGGTAAGTGCTCTACCCAGTAAACTTGATATTGCCGTAATACTACAATGACAAATGAACTCACGCAATTGTTTGAAGCTTGGAAGCGGAGTTTACGCTTCCACGGCGAAAACAACGATATGAAAAAGAAAAAGAGAAAGAAATATGGTTGGGACGGGATAAAACCTATCGCCTTCCTATCGTACAACGCATCGCGCCTCAGGTAAGCGTTCTACCCACTAAGTTCAACATCGCCCTTGTGTTACAATGACAAATGACGTTACTGAATTGTTTGAGGCTTGGACAGTGTAAAAAATGATTTGAAATGATGGGGGGGGGGGGGGGGGGGGCACGTGTGTGTTCGTGCATGTGTGTATGCGTCCGCGCGTGTAGATGTATGTTTAAATGTGCTGAGGTGTCAGTAAACAAGAATCCCTTTCTTTTTTGTTTTTGATTGGGTAGGGGTGGTGATGAGTAAAACATAATTATGTGTCGAGCGGGGGAAAAAGGAGGTGTGTGTCCCTTTTTAGGAGTATGCATTTACAATACTGTGTCTGTGCGTGTGAATAAAAATCAAATATTGCAATTATGTATAAAACCACTTTCGTGTGATTTGTTTGGCTCTTAAAAGAGCCGGCACCAAGTGGCGTCTGCATTTATTCCATTTCTTCATCTTCGGATTCGGATTCGGATTCGGGGGAGACGATTCCAACCTTCAGCCTCAACTCTGCGACCGTTTCTCCATTTCAGCAAGCATACTCGTAGTAAGAGTTCCGGACTCCCTCTACTGTTGCCATCTTCAGTCGCAGGTTGTAACGGAATGACTTGTGGTTGTCGATTCTCGCTTTACCATAGCGAATCTGGCGGTCTTCTAGCCTGTTGTTAAGGAAGATGATCTGCTCACAGGCTCGTCTGAAACGATTCTCCGTTTCGTAGAGTTCGGCGTATAGATTGAATTTCTCCATTATATTCAACTGCAGTGTCGTAATTATAAAAATCAAATGTACAGAGAGAAGAGAAACATGCACTTTATATTCCTTATGACACGCACTAATACTCAATGTCAAGCAATATACACATTGTACACAAATCCGACCACTCAACATTAGTTGATTATTTACGGTTATTGGCGTCAAGGCAATTAGAATATGGTTAAGGACCACAAAATTTTGAGAGGAAACCCTTTGTCGCCACTACATGTGCTACTCTTCCGAATTGGCAGCAAGGGATCTTTGATATTTGCGAATCCCACTGGCATAATAGCACAAACCATGGCCTTTAGTGAATTAAGTTATGTATTTTCTAATCGGTGCAAATGGTCTACACCTACCCATGTGAAAAATGCGTTAGACACTGTGAAAATTTGGAGTCAGTATGGATTAATTTTCTTTGCCTCGACTGGGATCCGAACCTGGTACAACCAGACTGTGGGGACCGATGACCTGCCACGACGTACCGAGGCCGGTCACTGTTACTAAATGTCACGTCAGCATGATGGGGTTCTGTACACGATAATGACCATTGTCTTACAATCAATTAGTTGATCTAATTAACAAAAATGACGTGAATCAAGGCAATTAGAATAACCTTACGTTAAAACTTTTTACTGTTAATTTCTTGGCCAGGGTCCTAAAACAACAGTGCTCCTTCAAATATGAATAATTTATGACTAGCATTGTTTAATAATAATAAATAGCTTGGAAAATAAAATAAATAAAATCGAAATTATAAAGTAAATTAAAATATTATTTTCTTAATAGAAAAAATGTCTACAGCACCCGTGTTCCCACTTATTCACCCAATCAAGTACTAACCGTTTGCCGGCGTTGCTTCAACGTGGTATGGCCGTAGACAACAACTGATGTAAAATAAAGGTATACGTATGTAATATTCCTTGAAGTTAACATGCAGTATTCATTTTTGTTTTAATTTTATCGACGGACTGGTAAAATGGCGTTCGGTGGTAAAAGGCGCATGTTCACTAATTTACCGCGGGTGTGGGGTGGGGTGGATGGGATGAGGTGGTGTTAATCCACTAAGCTCGATATTGTCATTGTGTTACAATGACAAATGACGTCACGCAATTGTTTGACGCTTCGAAACGAATTTTAGCTTCCACAGCATAAACACTTTTTAAGAATCGCTGTGCACCGGTTCTAACGGATGGTTGATATCTTTATAGTTCGCAAGGTAATACGCCTCGGGTGAGCGCTCTAGTAGTAAACTTGATATTGCCGTAAGGTACAATGACAAATGAACTCACGCAATTGTTTGACGCTTGGAAGCGGAGTTTGCCTAAAAACGAAAACAACGATTGCTTAAAAAGAAAAAGAGAAACCATATATTTAGACGGAGATACTCGTAGTAAGAGTTCCGGACTCCCTCTACTGTTGCCATCTTCAGTCGCAGGTTGTAACGGAATGACTTGTCGTTGTCGATTCTCGCTTTATCATAGCGAATCTGGAGGTCTTCTAGCCTGTTGTTAAGGAAGATGATCTGCTCACAGGCTCTTCTGAAACGATTCTCCGTTTCGTAGAGTTCGGCGTATAGATAGTGAATTTGTTCCATTATATTCAACTGCAGTGTCGTAATTATAAAAAAATCAAATGTACAGAGAGAAGAGTAACATGCACTTTATATTCCTTATCCACTTGGCATTAATACTCAGTGTCACGTAGCAATATACACATTGTACACAAATCCAGACCACTCAAGTGCCAGTCAATTAGTTGATCTAATTAACAAACGCAATGACGTAATTAAGGCAATTAGAACAACGGGTAGGCACCTTCGTCAAAACTTTAACTGTTAATTTCTTTGCCGTGGACCTAAAACAACAGTGCTCCTTCAAAGATGAATTTATTTATGACTAGCCTCAATAATAATAATAAATGAATAAATGAATAAATAAATAAAATCGATATTCTAAAGTAAATTAAAATATTATTTTCTTAATAGAAAAAATGTCTACAACTGATGTAAAATAAAGGTATACGTATGTAATGTTCCGGAAGTTAACATGCAATATTCATTTTTGTTTTAATTTTTACGACGGACTGGTAAAATGGCGTTCGGTGGGGCCAGGCGCATCTTCACTAATTTACCGCGGGGGTGGGGTTGGGTGGGGTGGAGTGAGGTGGGGTTCTCCACTAAGCTCGATATTGTCATTGTCTTACAATGACAAATGACGTCACGCAATTGTTTGACGCTTCGAAACGAAGTTTTGCTTCCACAGCATAAACACTTATTTAAGAATCGCTGTGCACCGGTTGTAACGGAAAGATACCTTATAGTTCGTAACCTATTAGGTAATACGCCTCAGGTAAGTGCTCTACCCAGTAAACTTGATATTGCCGTAATACTACAATGACAAATGAACTCACGCAATTGTTTGAAGCTTGGAAGCGGAGTTTGCCTTCCACGGCGAAAACAACGATATGATAAAGAAAAAGAGAAAGAAATATGTTTGGGACGGGATAAAACCTATCGCCTTCCTATCGTACAACGCATCGTGCCTTAGGTAAGCGTTCTACCCACTAAGTTCAATATCGCCCTTGTGTTACAATGACAAATGACGTCACTGAATTGTTTGAGGCTTGGACAGTGTAAAAAATGATTTGAAATGATAGCGGTGTGTGTTCGTGCATGTGTGTATGCGTGCGCGCGTGTAGATGTATGTTTAAATGTGCTGAGGTGTCACTAAACAAGGATCCCTTTCTTTTTTGTTTTCGATTGGGTAGGGGTGGTGATGAGTAAAACATAATTATGTGGCGAGCGGGAAAAAAGGAGGTGTGTGTCCGTTTTTAGGTGTATGCATTTACAATACTGTGTCTGTGCGTGTGAATAAAAATAAAATTTTGCAATTATGTATAAAACCACTTTCGTGTGATTTGTTTGGCTCTTAAAAGAGCCGCCACTAAGTGGCGTCTGCATTTATTCCATTTCTTCATCTTCGGATTCGGATTCGGATTCGGGGGAGACGATTCCAACCTTCAGCCTCAACTCTGCTACCGTTTCTACTTTCCAGCAAGCATACTCGTAGTAAGAGTTCCGGACTCCCTCTACTGTTGCCATCTTCAGTCGCAGGTTGTAACGGAATGACTTGTGGTTGTCGATTCTCGCTTTATCATAGCGAATCTGGAGGTCTTCTAGCCTGTTGTTAAGGAAGATGATCTGCTCACAGGCTCGTCTGAAACGATTCTCCGTTTCGTAGAGTTCGGCGTATAGATTGAATTTCTCCATTATATTCAACTGCAGTGTCGTAATTATAAAAATCAAATGTACAGAGAGAAGACAAACATGCACTTTATATTCCTTATGACACGCACTAATACTCAATGTCACGTCAGCAATATACACATTGTACACAAATTCAGACCACTCAAGTGCCAGTCAATTAGTTGATCTAATTAACTTACTCAATGACGTAATCAAGGCAATTAGAATAACGGGTAGGCACCTTCGTTAAAACTTTAACTGTTAATTTCTTTGCCATGGTCCTAAAACAACAGTGCTCCTTCAAAGATGAATTTATTTATGACTAGCCTCAATAATAATAATAAATGAATAAATAAATAAATAAATAAATAAAATGGATATTTTAAAGTAAATTAAAATATTATTTTCTTAATAGAAAAAAATGTCTACAGCACCCGGTGTTCGCAGGCGGTCACCCATCCAAGTACTAACCGGGCCCGACGTTGCTTAATTTCGGTGATCAGACCAGAACCGGTGCTTTCAACGTGGTATGGGCCGCAGACAACAACTGGTGTAAAATAAAGGTATACGTATGTAATATTCCGGAAGTTAATATACAGGATTCATTTTTGTTTTAATTTTATCGACGGACTGGTAAAATGGCTTTCGGTGGGGCCAGGCGATTGTTCACGAATTTAGCGCGGGGGTGGGGTGGGGTGGGGTGAGGTGGGGTTCTCCACTAAGCTCGATATTGTCATTGTCTTAAAATGACGAATGACGTCACGCAATTGTTTGACGCTTCGAAACGAAATTTTGCTTCCACAGCATAAACACTTATTTAAGAATCGCTGAGCACCGGTTGTAACGGAAAGATACCTTATAGTTTGCAAGGGAATATGCCTCAGGTGAGCGCTCTACCCAGTAAACATGATATTGCCGTAATATTACAATGACAAATGACCTGACGCAATTGTTTGAAGCTTGGAAGCGGAGTTTGCCTTACACGGCGAAAACAACGATATGAAAAAGAAAAAGAGAAAGAAATATGGTGGGGACGGGATAAAACCTATCGCCTTCCTATCGTACAACGCATCGCGCCTCAGGTAAGCGTTCTACCCACTAAGTTCAACATCGTCCTTGTGTTACAATGACAAAGGACGTCACTGAATTGTTTCAGGCTTGGACAGTGTAAAAAATGATTTGAAATGAGGGGGGGGGGGGGGGGGCACGTGTGTGTTCGTGCATGTGTGTATGCGTGCGCACGTGTAGATGTATGTTTAAATGTGCTGAGGTGTCAGTAAACAAGGATCCCTTTCTTTTTCGTTTTTGATTGGGTAGGGGTGGTGATGAGTAAAACATAATTATGTGTCGAGCGGGGGGAAAAGGAGTTGTGTGTCCCTTTTTAGGAGTATGTATTTACAATACTGTGTCTGTGCGTGTGAATAAAAATCAAATATTGCAATTATGTATAAAACCACTTTCGTGTGATTTGTTTGGCTCTTAAAACAGCCGGCACCAAGTGGCGTCTGCATTTATTCCATTTCTTCATCTTCGGATTCGGATTCGGATTCAGGGGAGACGATTCCCACCTTCAGCCTCAACTCTGCTACCGTTTCTGCTTTCCAGCAAGCATACTCGTAGTAAGAGTTCCGTACTCCCTCTACTGTTGCCATCTGCAGTCGCAGGTTGTAACGGAATGACTTGTGGTTGTCGATTCTCGCTTTATCATAGCGAATCTGGAGGTCTTCTAGCCTGTTGTTAAGGAAGATGATCTGCTCACAGGCTCGTCTGAAACGATTCTCCGTTTCGTAGAGTTCGGCGTGTAGATTGAATTTCTCCATTATATTCAACTGCAGTGTCGTAATTATAAAAATCAAATGTACAGAGAGAAGAGAAACATGCACTTTATATTCCTTATGACATGCATTAATACTCAGTGTCACGTTAGCAATATACACATTGTACACAGATCCAGACCACTCAAGTGCCAGTCCATTAGTTGATCTAATTAACAAGCTCAGTGACGTAATTAAGGCAATTAGAACAACGGGTAGGCACCTTCGTTAAAACTTTAACTGTTAATTTCTTTGTCGTGGACCTAAAACAACAGTTTTTTGATTTATGACTAGCCTCAATAATAATAATAAATGAATAAATGAATAAATAAATAAATAAATAAAATCGATATTCTAAAGTAAATTAAAATATTATTTTCTTAATACAAAAAATTTCTACAACTGATGTAAAATAAAGGTATACGTATGTAATATTCCGGAAGTTAACATGCAATATTCATTTTTGTTTTAATTTTTTCGACGGACTGGTAAAATGGCGTTCGGTGGGGCCAGGCGCATCTTCACTAATTTACCGCGGGGGTGGGGTTGGGTGGGGTGGGGTGGGGTGAGGTGGGGTTCTCGACTAAGCTCGATATTGTCATTGTCTTACAATGACAAATGACGTCACGCAATTGTTTGACGCTTCGAAACGAAGTTTTGCTTCAACAGCATAAACACTTATTTAAGAATCGCTGTGCACCGGTTGTAATGGAAAGATACCTTATAGTTCGTAACCTATAAGGTAATACGCCTCAGGTAAGCGCTCTACCCAGTAAACTTGATATTGCCGTAATACTACAATGACAAATGAACTCACGCAATTGTTTGAAGCTTGGAAGCGGAGTTTGCCTTCCACGGCGAAAACAACGATATGAAAAAGAAAAAGAGAAAGAAATATGGTTGGGACGGGATAAAACCTATCGCCTTGCTATCGTACAACGCATCGCGCCTCAGGTAAGCGTTCTACTCACTAAGTTCAACATCGCCCTTGTGTTACAATGACAAATGACGTCACTGAATTGTTTGAGGCTTCGAGAGTGTAAAAAATGATTTGAAATGATAGGGGTGGGGAGGGGGCACTTGTGTTTTCGTGCATGTGTGTATGCGTGGGTGCGTGTAGATGTATGTTTAAATCTGCTGAGGTGTCAGTAAACAAGGATCCCTTTCTTTTTTGTTTTTGATTGGGTAGGGGTGGTGATGAGTAAAACATAATTATGTGTCGAGCGGGCGAAAAAGGAGGTGTGTGTCCCTTTTTAGGAGTATGCATTTACAATACTGTGTCTGTGCGTGTGAATAAAAATCAAATATTGCAATTATGTATAAAACCACTTTCGTGTGATTTGTTTGGCTCATTAGTTTCCGTATTTTGGACAACCAAATGGGTGGATAACTCTAGTCTGAGGCCTATCAGACCAAAATTGTTTTCACCATGACACTCAAACTCACATATGGCATTTAAATACATATGTCAAGTTGCATACAGGCAATAAAAAGAATATTTGATACAAATATGGCTATTGGAGCCTGTGAAATGGGGGACTGCCTGTGCCGCAAAAGGCGGCAATCTGCGTCAAATTATTCCCAATAGTGGACTAGTAATTATGCAATAACTTTAAAAGTTACAGACATTTTTCTGAACAACAAAAAGAAACTTGCTCCTTATTGTGTTCTCTGCAATTGAAATATAGCAGTTGGCAGGAATATGACTTTTTCAAAAAAAAATCAATTTAATTTAAAAAAAAATTTAATTCCAAAAAAAATTTCCCACAAAGTTCTCTTTTTAAACAAAATTTAATCTTTAAAACTGTAAAATTTTGGATACTGCACACAGTCAATATATGCCAATTACAAATTAGGACTGCTCGAGTGTCATTCTGGTGAGGGTAATTAGCAAGGTGTCTGCACACCGTAACAGGTCACACCTGAATGCAGGGGACAGGGTACCAGTCTGCAAAGATGCAGTACCGAATACACAGTGAACAACAAAAAGCTGTCAACTGCCACTGCACTGAAATGTTTTAATGCGTCAGAACTGAAAGTGACATCACACATGAACATATATATAAGGGTGGACATGCATACCACAATAAGTATTTCACTGTTTTATACACTACGAGTCACATCCATGGAAGGCAATACAAGACGAAAGACACAATTCAAGAAGGGACATGCACCTTGGAATAAGGGTGCAACTCTGCTGCATGAACATGCAAGTCCAGAATCTCACACTGAGAAGTTGCGACCAGTAGTCCGGATGAATATAGACGAGTTTGCCTTGGTCACGAAGTCGAGTTCCACTTCAGCCACCATATCCACTCCAGATTGCGAAGGTGCGTCACAGCCAGTCCGCCTGCTACGTCCCATTACGAGTACATGTACTGCGTCTGAAATGAAAGAAGAACAACAGTGTAAAGACAAAGAAGGCATGAGAATAATGGACAATGACAGAATGGTAGATGCATGGAATGCAGCTTTCAGATACCACTCAACAGCTTCCCCTGAGTGCGACGAGCCTGAAATGCAAATATTAAAAGAGGTTAAGTGGGGTCTTTGTTGGAAAATCACACTACACTGAGTGAATTGTGACTTCACTGCTCCTGAAAGCAAATTGTACAATGAGGTGAAGACAAATAAACCTGGCCCAAATGCAGCAAAAACTAATGTGGGTCTTGCTATCGGTCTCCAAGATACTCCCGTCGGCAATACGAGAGCGAGAGTGCTATTGGCAGGCATGGACATTCCACCGCCGTGTCGGAGCAGCATGCAGAGAACATCATACAAGGTATCAACGGCTGTAACAGATCTAAATGAAAAAGATATAGCACAAAAAGTTGAGCTACTGAAAGACATTAACATGAAACGTGGAAATGATCGTGATGAAATTAATATAGCTATGGATGGGAGATACAACTCCACGACAATAACAAGTCGGAAGAAACCGGGCCAGAATGCATCACAAGCTATAGGACTTGCGTGTGAAACAATGACTGAAAGAAAATTCATTGTAAGTGCCTGCTTCCAGAATAAACTTTGTTGGACCGGAGCCTGGTTAAGAAACAAAGGTATTCATGTGACGTGTCCCGGTGGTCATCCTGATTGCACAGCAAACTTGCCGCCATTTGCTCCGCTGTCGGAATACGAGATGGGAAAAGATATCGGAACAGACTTGGCTCTACAAGGTATTCTCATAAAATACGTCACAACAGATGGAGATTCCAGATCATCTGCTGGAGTTGATAGTGCTTTGAAACTTCTACATCCAATGTGGAAAGTGCAGCGGCTAGCTGATCCAACCCACTTAGGTCAGCGTCAGTTTCGTAAGTGTTACAAAGCTAACTTCAGTCCCAACATGTTTACTGGGTCCACCCGTGAACAAAAGCGTGAAGCACAGAAGGTATTCAGCCAGGATATGAAAGCAAGGTGCAGTTTAATTCTTAAAGAACTGATGAAACTACACACTGGTAATATCGGTGTACTGAAATGAGACTTACCAAAGGTCCTGCAATCGACACTTTCGTGCTACGGTGGTGACTGTTCAAAGTGTTCGCGGTACTCGGTCGACTGCAGTGGAGGAATAACGAACAACTGGTGGCACCGATCCATGTTCCTGGGTACACACAGAATCACAGAGCTGAATATGAATGAAAATGACAAAATGTTAGTACTGGAACTTCTGAAGATTAAACTAAGTATTTCAGCTGTAGAGCAAATGAAACTGTATACAGACACACAGAAATGTGAGGCTGCGAACCGTTCTCTCAGTGTTTCCTTACCTAAGAATGTGAACTATTCACGAACGATGACTGGGAGAGCTGCATCCACCATCCACAGGCTGAACAACGCCCCGGGAACATCGATGATAGAAAAGTGCAAGTACTGTGGCATCGAACTGTCAGCTCGGGTGAGGCGTTCACTGCGTCAGATGGACAAAGAGTCGGACTATCAAAAAAGATATCAAAACAATCCACAGGTGATTAAAAGGCACTTAGTCCAGCAAGGAAGTAAAATTAGAGATCACTTACGATATAAACATTTGCACAGAGATCAACAAGCTGACTACAAGAAAGGATTATTAGATATTGACAGTCAAAGAACAGACAACTCCTGTGACCACAGTTATTCAAAGTAATTTTTGTCACAAACTTTCAAGTGATACATATAATATAGGAACTATCAGTTTGCATGATAGCATTTCTGCTGTGGACATGAACCCTAGACATTGAAGACTGACTTTAAACAATAAAAAATAGTAATGTGAATAAATGTATGCTTTTGAATAAATGTATCATGTGATATTTATATGTGATATTTATATGTGATTTTATGACATAAAATATTTCTTTAAATTAAACTTTGTTATTGTTTTACATTCTTATGTGTTATGCATTCTGAGATGCAAGAGGCAGGGAGGGTATTGTCCATGTCCCTGACAGACATCCCGGTTCACACATTGTATGCGCGAGCTGTTAATTGCATGTGGCTCAGCAGATAAGTGATCTTTAAACATACAAAGACGGTTATGGCACAGGTGACTGATGTCACTGCCATCTAGGTCCATCTCCTTATTAAAGACCATGAAACTTAATCTGTGAGCATTTACTGTACGATACTGGCCTGTGATTGGTAATTTGAACTTAATAGCACCATATCCATTTGGTCTGGGAGGCCCATTCCACCATTCACATTCACCATTTGGCCCAGGATCACATTTTGAAAAAATTACCCTCTGGTATTTTTGAAAAAAAGCCTCCATTTTCACTTATTCAATTAGCTCAGTTACTCAAAGTGAGGCCCTCACAGGGTGCAGGGATACATTCTGATTGAAAAGAATGACCTATGACCTAATACGGGTACAATGCAGGTCAAATCATGTTATAATTTGTGAAATTACAAATTTCAAAATATAAATATAATAAAATTTAATTTAATTTAAAGAAATAAAATATTCATCACCCAAACTGATAACTTTCAGATTTCCACCTATCTGCACAATTATCATGTACATTTTGAGTGCTGTAACTGGCATAGTTACCTCACAATTTGGTATCAAAGTGTGTCACCCTGTGTCAAACATCATTGAAGAAATCCTCCATATTGACTTATTTGACCTTAACCTTCAAAGTGAGGCTCTCATAGGGTGTAGGGAAACAGCCTGATTGAAACGAATCACCTATGACCTGATAGGGGTACAATGCAGGCTGAATTATGTCATAATTTGTGAAATTACAAATTTTGAAAATATAAATATAATAACATTTAATTTAATTAAACAAAATAAAATATTCACCACCAAAACTGATTAGTTTCAGAGTTCCACCTATCTGGACAATTAGCATGTACATTTTGAGTGCTGTAACTGGCATAGTTACCTCACAATTAGGTATCAAAGTGTGTCACCCTGTGTCAAACATCCTACTATATCAGGCCTCGGACCACAATTAATTTCACTATGTATTCTCATGTAGCCCCAGTGGCTGTAGCACTTTTATTAATTTCACCAGGCCATTAGCATTTCATGTGAAACATTACCTGCCTGTGCCCATTGAACACTCGAAAGGACGACATCTGTTGTCCAGCTCTTTTCCGCGTTATATCAATGTAAACAAACACACGTGGGCTAAGGGACCGAATCACACCCATTTCTCTGCATTTTACACAAATTTTGCATGACTTCAATGTGCTCTGGGGGACATTATGCAGTATCCAGTGTAAACCAAGTGCACATATTCACTAACTGCATCCTCTTACCTGTCAAACCCAGTGTAACAATCCAGTATACTAAGCAGCTCCCCAGCCATTAATCACATCACAAGAAAACTATATTTTCTCGCATTAGTTTCCATATTTTGGACAACCAAATGGGTGGATAACTCTAGTCTGAGGCCTTCTGCTTTCCAGCAAGCATACGGCCTCAGACCACAATTAATTTCGCTATATGTTTCTATATAGCCTTAGTGGCTATAACATTTTTATTAATATCAGCAGGCCCGTGAAGTTTTGTATGTACCTTTGCCTGCATGGGGGACACACACCCTGAAAAGGACAACCCCTGTTGTCCAGCTCTTTCTCCCAGCATATTGGTTTAAACAGACACACCCTCTAAACCAGGCCGGAGTACACCCATTTTACACAAAAAGCACTACTTTTGCATGGGCCGGAATTACCACAAACAAGTCTTCAATGTCAACAAGTTACACATGTTTACAAACTACATGCTATCCCCTGTCACTTCAGTCAAACAGTTGCCACTTCATAGCTGTCTGCCATGAAATAATCACAGTCAAACAGCAGACTACTTGCGCGGTGAAACTTCCGGATTTTGGACAACCAAATGGGAAGATAACTGTAATCTGAGGCCTATCAGTCCATTTTTTCCCCTAAAAACTGGCCCACACTAATGCATTCCAATGATATACATATTAAAGCAATGCTCGGTAAGTATCGGTATGTCACCTTTAAACTGAGAGTATACAGAGGCTGTGTTAAAACACCTACCACAGTGCCTTGCCATGGCCAATTTTAGCAATGGAAACTTGAGGGACACCAACTTCAAAATGTAATAACTTTATCAAATTTTGGAATTTCTTCATACAATGAGCAGCTATTTTTTCTTCTACATATGTTCTATCTGCACAGTGTTGTCTTGGAAAGATTTTGAAATATTTAAAGGAAAAAAAATCAATCATTAGATTTTACTTCATTTTTAATTAAATATTAAACTTAAATTTAAATTTTTGAAAAACAAAAAAATCTAAAACTGTAAAATTTTGCATTTTAGATATGATAAGTGGAGGCTTAGTAAAGATATGGTGACTGAATTCATGATCCATTATTAGAAATGTGTCAGAGGGATGGTGAAAGTCACAAAATTGGGGCCATTTGCAACAAATGTTTACACACTAATTTCAGGGAAAATTAGACATGATAGGCCTCATATTCAATTTTGACCTGCTGTATTTACTTAATCTACTTCATTTACTGTATTAGACATGTAGCCACTTTGTAAAAGGCAAAACAGTCCATATAAATGCATATTAATATGAATATGCCCTACAGATATTACTTAGGTATACACCATAATATTTTTTTTGTTGACGACAACTTTGAAAATGAAGATTTTGTCACAAAATGCTGATATAAATCCTACCAAGAGGTACTTGCACCATATTTTTCAGTTTCCAGTGATAACTGTTAACAAGTGTAGTCATGTGCCAGTGTCTGGGATACCTCAGTGTAGTATTTCTTGATTGGAAGGATGTTTGTAGTAATGACCACTGAATATGCATTATGGATTATTCTGCCATATGTATTACAAGCCAAATGTTAACCTTTTTGGCACATTTTCTGCAATAAACTTAAGTATACCAGCATCTGATTACTGAACACAATAAATACATTCAGACAGCATAGAATATTAGCCTATTAGATTTTCTAAGGATAAAAGACCATTTCTGAAAAATGACTGAAATGTGTAATTTACATAAATGTAGGTGAAATGTATTATTAGAGTACTTAATCTTGTTAAAAACTGTATACTATTTATTTAAAGTGTTTAATTACATTTAGTAGTGATATATTCATTATATTTAGATCTTCTGTCCAATTGCAATAATTGAGAAACTCTTTAAAATTCAATATGTAAAAAAAATCAAAATCTCAATATTGACTAACAAAATCCAACTTTTGCTCTTTTTTACCAAATTATTAGCTCAAAACTGTTAAAAATATTGCAACAACCTGTAGTAACATCAGAGGTCATTTTATGCTATTTTGGAGGATATTGAAATTTAAAAGTTGAAACTTTTAATTTTAATTTTTAATAAATTCAAAAAAAAATGTTTTTTAATTTAATAAAATATTTAGAAAATAAATAAATTAGTTTTCATATTCCTTGTGGTATGCACAATCAGTCTGTGTAATTTCACCTCTCTGGTTATAATACTTTCATCAGAATCAAGCATTTAACCGGTGTAATGTGTGAACTATATCAGGCCTCAGACCACAATTAATTTCGCTATATGTTTCTATATAGCCTTAGTGGCTATAACATTTTTATTAATATCAGCAGGCCCGTGAAGTTTTGTATGTACCTTTGCCTGCATGGGGGACACACACCCTGAAAAGGACAACCCCTGTTGTCCAGCTCTTTCTCCCAGCATATTGGTTTAAACAGACACACCCTCTAAACCAGGCCGGAGTACACCCATTTTACACAAAAAGCACTACTTTTGCATGGGCCGGAATTACCACAAACAAGTCTTCAATGTCAACAAGTTACACATGTTTACAAACTACATGCTATCCCCTGTCACTTCAGTCAAACAGTTGCCACTTCATAGCTGTCTGCCATAAAATAATCACAGTCAAACAGCAGACTACTTGCGCGGTGAAACTTCCGGATTTTGGACAACCAAATGGGAAGATAACTGTAATCTGAGGCCTATCAGTCCATTTTTTCCCCTAAAAACTGGCCCACACTAATGCATTCCAATGATATACATATTAAAGCAATGCTCGGTAAGTATCGGTATGTCACCTTTAAACTGAGAGTATACAGAGGCTGTGTTAAAACACCTACCACAGTGCCTTGCCATGGCCAATTTTAGCAATGGAAACTTGAGGGACACCAACTTCAAAATGTAATAACTTTATCAAATTTTGGAATTTCTTCATACAATGAGCAGCTATTTTTTCTTCTACATATGTTCTATCTGCACAGTGTTGTCTTGGAAAGATTTTGAAATATTTAAAGGAAAAAAAATCAATCATTAGATTTTACTTCATTTTTAATTAAATATTAAACTTAAATTTAAATTTTTGAAAAACAAAAAAATCTAAAACTGTAAAATTTTGCATTTTAGATATGATAAGTGGAGGCTTAGTAAAGATATGGTGACTGAATTCATGATCCATTATTAGAAATGTGTCAGAGGGATGGTGAAAGTCACAAAATTGGGGCCATTTGCAACAAATGTTTACACACTAATTTCAGGGAAAATTAGACATGATAGGCCTCATATTCAATTTTGACCTGCTGTATTTACTTAATCTACTTCATTTACTGTATTAGACATGTAGCCACTTTGTAAAAGGCAAAACAGTCCATATAAATGCATATTAATATGAATATGCCCTACAGATATTACTTAGGTATACACCATAATATTTTTTTTGTTGACGACAACTTTGAAAATGAAGATTTTGTCACAAAATGCTGATATAAATCCTACCAAGAGGTACTTGCACCATATTTTTTCAGTTTCCAGTGATAACTGTTAACAAGTGTAGTCATGTGCCAGTGTCTGGGATACCTCAGTGTAGTATTTCTTGATTGGAAGGATGTTTGTAGTAATGACCACTGAATATGCATTATGGATTATTCTGCCATATGTATTACAAGCCAAATGTTAACCTTTTTGGCACATTTTCTGCAATAAACTTGACAAGTATACCAGCATCTGATTACTGAACACAATAAATACATTCAGACAGCATAGAATATTAGCCTATTAGATTTTCTAAGGATAAAAGACCATTTCTGAAAAATGACTGAAATGTGTAATTTACATAAATGTAGGTGAAATGTATTATTAGAGTACTTAATCTTGTTAAAAACTGTATACTATTTATTTAAAGTGTTTAATTACATTTAGTAGTGATATATTCATTATATTTAGATCTTCTTTCCAATTGCAATAATTGAGAAACTCTTTAAAATTCAATATGTAAAAAAAATCAAAATCTCAATATTGACTAACAAAATCCAACTTTTGCTCTTTTTTACCAAATTATTAGCTCAAAACTGTTAAAAAATATTGCAACAACCTGTAGTAACATCAGAGGTCATTTTATGCTATTTTGGAGGATATTGAAATTTAAAAGTTGAAACTTTTAATTTTAATTTTTAATAAATTCAAAAAAAAATGTTTTTTAATTTAATAAAATATTTAGAAAATAAATAAATTAGTTTTCATATTCCTTGTGGTATGCACAATCAGTCTGTGTAATTTCACCTCTCTGGTTATAATACTTTCATCAGAATCAAGCATTTAACCGGTGTAATGTGTGAACTATATCAGGCCTCAGACCACAATTAATTTCGCTATATGTTTCTATATAGCCTTAGTGGCTATAACATTTTTATTAATATCAGCAGGCCCGTGAAGTTTTGTATGTACCTTTGCCTGCATGGGGGACACACACCCTGAAAAGGACAACCCCTGTTGTCCAGCTCTTTCTCCCAGCATATTGGTTTAAACAGACACACCCTCTAAACCAGGCCGGAGTACACCCATTTTACACAAAAAGCACTACTTTTGCATGGGCCGGAATTACCACAAACAAGTCTTCAATGTCAACAAGTTACACATGTTTACAAACTACATGCTATCCCCTGTCACTTCAGTCAAACAGTTGCCACTTCATAGCTGTCTGCCATGAAATAATCACAGTCAAACAGCAGACTACTTGCGCGGTGAAACTTCCGGATTTTGGACAACCAAATGGGAAGATAACTGTAATCTGAGGCCTATCAGTCCATTTTTTCCCCTAAAAACTGGCCCACACTAATGCATTCCAATGATATACATATTAAAGCAATGCTCGGTAAGTATCGGTATGTCACCTTTAAACTGAGAGTATACAGAGGCTGTGTTAAAACACCTACCACAGTGCCTTGCCATGGCCAATTTTAGCAATGGAAACTTGAGGGACACCAACTTCAAAATGTAATAACTTTATCAAATTTTGGAATTTCTTCATACAATGAGCAGCTATTTTTTTCTTCTACATATGTTCTATCTGCACAGTGTTGTCTTGGAAAGATTTTGAAATATTTAAAGGAAAAAAAAAATCAATCATTAGATTTTACTTCATTTTTAATTAAATATTAAACTTAAATTTAAATTTTTGAAAAACAAAAAAATCTAAAACTGTAAAATTTTGCATTTTAGATATGATAAGTGGAGGCTTAGTAAAGATATGGTGACTGAATTCATGATCCATTATTAGAAATGTGTCAGAGGGATGGTGAAAGTCACAAAATTGGGGCCATTTGCAACAAATGTTTACACACTAATTTCAGGGAAAATTAGACATGATAGGCCTCATATTCAATTTTGACCTGCTGTATTTACTTAATCTACTTCATTTACTGTATTAGACATGTAGCCACTTTGTAAAAGGCAAAACAGTCCATATAAATGCATATTAATATGAATATGCCCTACAGATATTACTTAGGTATACACCATAATATTTTTTTTGTTGACGACAACTTTGAAAATGAAGATTTTGTCACAAAATGCTGATATAAATCCTACCAAGAGGTACTTGCACCATATTTTTCAGTTTCCAGTGATAACTGTTAACAAGTGTAGTCATGTGCCAGTGTCTGGGATACCTCAGTGTAGTATTTCTTGATTGGAAGGATGTTTGTAGTAATGACCACTGAATATGCATTATGGATTATTCTGCCATATGTATTACAAGCCAAATGTTAACCTTTTTGGCACATTTTCTGCAATAAACTTGACAAGTATACCAGCATCTGATTACTGAACACAATAAATACATTCAGACAGCATAGAATATTAGCCTATTAGATTTTCTAAGGATAAAAGACCATTTCTGAAAAATGACTGAAATGTGTAATTTACATAAATGTAGGTGAAATGTATTATTAGAGTACTTAATCTTGTTAAAAACTGTATACTATTTATTTAAAGTGTTTAATTACATTTAGTAGTGATATATTCATTATATTTAGATCTTCTGTCCAATTGCAATAATTGAGAAACTCTTTAAAATTCAATATGTAAAAAAAATCAAAATCTCAATATTGACTAACAAAATCCAACTTTTGCTCTTTTTTACCAAATTATTAGCTCAAAACTGTTAAAAAATATTGCAACAACCTGTAGTAACATCAGAGGTCATTTTATGCTATTTTGGAGGATATTGAAATTTAAAAGTTGAAACTTTTAATTTTAATTTTTAATAAATTCAAAAAAAAATGTTTTTTAATTTAATAAAATATTTAGAAAATAAATAAATTAGTTTTCATATTCCTTGTGGTATGCACAATCAGTCTGTGTAATTTCACCTCTCTGGTTATAATACTTTCATCAGAATCAAGCATTTAACCGGTGTAATGTGTGAACTATATCAGGCCTCAGACCACAATTAATTTCGCTATATGTTTCTATATAGCCTTAGTGGCTATAACATTTTTATTAATATCAGCAGGCCCGTGAAGTTTTGTATGTACCTTTGCCTGCATGGGGGACACACACCCTGAAAAGGACAACCCCTGTTGTCCAGCTCTTTCTCCCAGCATATTGGGTTTAAACAGACACACCCTCTAAACCAGGCCGGAGTACACCCATTTTACACAAAAGCACTACTTTTGCATGGGCCGGAATTACCACAAACAAGTCTTCAATGTCAACAAGTTACACATGTTTTTACAAACTACATGCTATCCCCTGTCACTTCAGTCAAACAGTTGCCACTTCATAGCTGTCTGCCATGAAATAATCACAGTCAAACAGCAGACTACTTGCGCGGTGAAACTTCCGGATTTTGGACAACCAAATGGGAAGATAACTGTAATCTGAGGCCTATCAGTCCATTTTTTCCCCTAAAAACTGGCCCACACTAATGCATTCCAATGATATACATATTAAAGCAATGCTCGGTAAGTATCGGTATGTCACCTTTAAACTGAGAGTATACAGAGGCTGTGTTAAAACACCTACCACAGTGCCTTGCCATGGCCAATTTTAGCAATGGAAACTTGAGGGACACCAACTTCAAAATGTAATAACTTTATCAAATTTTGGAATTTCTTCATACAATGAGCAGCTATTTGTTCTATCTGCACAGTGTTGTCTTGGAAAGATTTTGAAATATTTAAAGGAAAAAAAATCAATCATTAGATTTTACTTCATTTTTAATTAAATATTAAACTTAAATTTAAATTTTTGTTTAGTAAAGATATGGTGACTGAATTCATGATCCATTATTAGAAATGTGTCAGAGGGATGGTGAAAGTCACAAAATTGGGGCCATTTGCAACAAATGTTTACACACTAATTTCAGGGAAAATTAGACATGATAGGCCTCATATTCAATTTTGACCTGCTGTATTTACTTAATCCTACTTTATTTTACTGTAT